>NW_025726646.1:0-7500 GCF_021461395.2 Schistocerca americana
TTAAGCCTGAACGCCTCTAAGGCCGAATCCCGTCTAGCCATTGTGGCAACGATATCGCTAAGGAGTCCCGAGGGTCGAAAGGCTCGAAAATACGTGACTTTACTAGGCGCGGTCGACCCACGTGGCGCCGCGCCGTACGGGCCCAACTTGTTTGCCGGACGGGGCACTCGGGCGGCGCTGTCTGGGATCTGTTCCCGGCGCCGCCCTGCCCCTACCGGTCGACCATGGGTGTCTATAGTTCGATGTCGGGACTCGGAATCGTCTGTAGACGACTTAGGTACCGGGCGGGGTGTTGTACTCGGTAGAGCAGTTGCCACGCTGCGATCTGTTGAGACTCAGCCCTAGCTTGGGGGATTCGTCTTGTCGCGAGACGAGACCCCCAGGGGCTGGCCGCCAACAGGGGCACGTGTGGGCTGCTTTTGCTTTTGCTTTTGTACGGCGTATCGGTCTGGCCGGGCGCGCCGCACCCAGGGCGCTGCATTGGGTGCGGCGGACGGCGGCGTATCGGTTGGCGGGCCCCTTGCCGCCTGCGCGGGCGCTGCGATGGGTGCCGCCTCCGTGCGCGCGGCGGGGGAGGCGGCGCCGGCCGGGCGCCTTGTGTTCTGCCGCGCTACAGCGTATCGCTTCGGCGACCGGCGCTGGGTGCCGCGATGGGTGCCGGACGGTCGATGTCGGCCCAGCGGCCGGCGCGCCGCGCGGAGGCGGCGTCGTCGGGCGGGTGTCGGGCGGTGCCCGGCGGTCGACGGTACGTTTTCGCCGTCCCGTGGTAACATAGCGTCCACCGCAGTACGGTGACCTACAATACCCCTACACTATGGATGTGAAATAAAATATAATAACACATGATGCTCCGCAAGAAAATAGACTTGGGATAGGGTGTGTCGTCGGCAAGTCCCCGGGGCGGCTAGTGTGGGTGGTGATAAGTCCGTAGTGGGCGAGGTATTACGACGATGCCGCCACCTATGCGAATGTGACGCAACGACATTGACATCCAGCCCAGAAACGGCACCTCCATCTACAGGGATCCGACGGAACTACGCCAACCATGCCGGCAAAACGGTATCGCCATCTATGAAAATACGGCGAAACCACATGCAATACCTCCATCTATGCGAATCTGACAACACTACGTCCGCCATGTCGAGCGCACCACAAAACACAGCGCCATCTGTAGGTCTCCCGCGGCATGACGTCCTGCAACGACGATACCGCCATCTATGAGACGCCAAGCCGACCAAGACATCGATGGGCCCACAGTGCCCATCTTTCGACCCCACCCACAAAGCCTGCGTCCTCTGTCGACCACAGCACCCCAACGCCAGCGCCTCTGCCGCACGAAATCGTGGACCGGCAATCACTCCACCTGCGCCCCACTCCAACCGCCCAACTCGCAACTCCAGCGGATGAACGGCGGACTTTTCCCGCAGTCGCAATGTGCAATCCACCCCTATAACATGCGTTTCATGAAGAGTTATCTCCAATATGCGACATTCCCGCTGTCCCTATACATGAGCTGCGGGCTGTACCAGTTACGAGCTAGAGACGCGACCGCGTTGCTCTCTGTACGAATGCCGATGCTGAGCGGTCAGCTAGGAGGCGCTCCATCCATGTCCGTACCGGTGAGCGTTGCACTCGCAGTCGCAAGAACGTACGGCAAGTATATTACCTGGAAGAGTCAATGACAGTCCACGCCCCCCTGCGTGGGAAGAGTCTTTCTAGGCCATGACCCACCGGAAGGGCGCAGCGTCCCCCACCCCAGACATGTGACGTCACACCATCGGTATTGACGACTAGACTGATTCCTTATAATCATTTGCCATACACCGGTGGAAGCTGCCGAGACGAGTAACTACATAGCGGGCTCGCCGTGTCACTAATGTACAGAGATACAACAGTTTCGACTGGAACCGGATTATACGTATACACGGCGCTGATTAGTAATAGATAGAGCCATCAGAATACAGATAATGTATACAACTGTCCGTATACATGCTGAAAGACTCTGCTCACAATCACAACCACACGTCAGCCACACACCCTTATCACGCACTACTCTCTGCCTGTAACACGCACACAGACAATATGTAAGCACCAGCATGGAACAACACCCAGTGCATCCTCTCCGCCACATTAGACAATCCACACTGTCATAACCAGACTGGGAGGTCCACTCAGAAAACAGAATATCCCACCCACCCGACAACCACCATTGCTCAGCCAAGCCACCAACACCCACACATGTCCTACACAGGGGTGCACCCAACATCACAATACTGCCTCCTCTCACAGCACACAAACAATGGCAGGAATGAAAGACACAGGTCTGCCACAAGCATGGAATGAGAGCGCCGCCTGTCATGAGCCAAAGGTGCATCCTGACGTGGCAAATCAGATGATGCCGCAGGCATCCACTTACTATAATCACAATCAACAAACCGGCCGCCCCGCCCCGCCCCCCATTAAACCTTTCCTTACAACAATGTGTACCTTAACCTAACCTATATCGTACCGTAACCTAACCTATATCGTACCGTAACCTAACCTATGTCGTACCGTAACCTAACCTATGTCGTACCGTAACCTAACCTATGTCGTACCGTAACCTAACCTATGTCGTACCGTAACCTAACCTATGTCGTACCGTAACCTAACCTATGTCGTACCGTAACCTAACCTATGTCGTACCGTAACCTAACCTATGTCGTACCGTAACCTAACCTATGTCGTACCGTAACCTAACCTATGTCGTACCTTAACCTAACCTATGTCGTACCTTAACCTAACCTATGTCGTACCTTAACCTAACCTATGTCGTACCTTAACCTAACCTATGTCGTACCTTAACCTAACCTATGTCGTACCTTAACCTAACCTATGTCGTACCTTAACCTAACCTATGTCGTACCTTAACCTAACCTATGTCGTACCTTAACCTAACCTATGTCGTACCTTAACCTAACCTATGTCGTACCTTAACCTAACCTATGTCGTACCTTAACCTAACCTATGTCGTACCTTAACCTAACCTATGTCGTACCTTAACCTAACCTATGTCGTACCTTAACCTAACCTATGTCGTACCTTAACCTAACCTATGTCGTACCTTAACCTAACCTATGTCGTACCTTAACCTAACCTATGTCGTACCTTAACCTAACCTATGTCGTACCTTAACCTAACCTATGTCGTACCTTAACCTAACCTATGTCGTACCTTAACCTAACCTATGTCGTACCTTAACCTAACCTATGTCGTACCTTAACCTAACCTATGTCGTACCTTAACCTAACCTATGTCGTACCTTAACCTAACCTATGTCGTACCTTAACCTAACCTATGTCGTACCTTAACCTAACCTGTATTGCGCCTTAACCTAACCTGTATTGCGCCTTAACCTAACCTGTATTGCGCCTTAACGTAACCTGTATTGCGCCTTAACGTAACCTGTATTGCGCCTTAACGTAACCTGTATTGCGCCTTAACGTAACCTGTATTGCGCCTTAACGTAACCTGTATTGCGCCTTAACGTAACCTGTATTGCGCCTTAACGTAACCTGTATTGCGCCTTAACGTAACCTGTATTGCGCCTTAACGTAACCTGTATTGCGCCTTAACGTAACCTGTATTGCGCCTTAACGTAACCTGTATTGCGCCTTAACGTAACCTGTATTGCGCCTTAACGTAACCTGTATTGCGCCTTAACGTAACCTGTATTGCGCCTTAACGTAACCTGTATTGCGCCTTAACGTAACCTGTATTGCGCCTTAACGTAACCTGTATTGCGCCTTAACGTAACCTGTATTGCGCCTTAACGTAACCTGTATTGCGCCTTAACGTAACCTGTATTGCGCCTTAACGTAACCTGCATTGCGCCTTAACGTAACCTGCATTGCGCCTTAACGTAACCTGTATTGCGCCTTAACGTAACCTGTATTGCGCCTTAACGTAACCTGTATTGCGCCTTAACGTAACCTGTATTGCGCCTTAACGTAACCTGTATTGCGCCTTAACGTAACCGATATTGCGCCTTAACGTAACCTATATTGCGCCGTAACGTAACCTATATTGCGCCGTAACGTAACCCACATTGCCCCTTAACGTAACCCACATTGCCCCTTAACGTAACCCACATTGCCCCTTAACGTAACCCAACACACGTTGGGCCTTAACCCAACACACGTTGGGCCTTAACCCAACACACGTTGGGCCTTAACCCAACACACGTTGGGCCTTAACCCAACACACGTTGGGCCTTAACCCAACACACGTTGGGCCTTAACCCAACACACGTTGGGCCTTAACCCAACACACGTTGGGCCTTAACCCAACACACGTTGGGCCTTAACCCAACACACGTTGGGCCTTAACCCAACACACGTTGGGCCTTAACCCAACACACGTTGGGCCTTAACCCAACACACGTTGGGCCTTAACCCAACACACGTTGGGCCTTAACCTGCTCTGTAATTGTCATACGACGCGTTAAATTAGTGTAGTGTTGCCTAACTGCAACCCCCGCAATATAGTTTGCTACTCGCACTGCCCGGTCCCCAGTGTATCGCTTCATGTTAAACACCTTGCAGCTATACACTGTAATGTGGATGGCAGCAGGACGTACATGCTCAATGCCCTTTGCAGTTGTTCATTGGCATTTGCAGTTGTTCATTGGCATTCGCATGTGCGAAGCACTTAGCCTACGCTGTGGTACGGCCTGTGTCAACTGTCCGCTGATGTTGTACGTCCAAATCACACACTGTACTGCACATTGGTCCTCATGTACTGAATGATACATCGTGGTACATGTGACCGTACAACGACTGCGCCAACAACGGCGAACCATGCGGTCCAAATGTTGTGCACTCAGCTACGTGTCGTCTCCCTATAAGAGCTGGATTGCAGTGTGGTATGCCCTGGATGGCGATCAGCATGAGCCGTCTGTTGATGTAGTGGCGCGTGTTGTCAGACGTAGTCGTCTCTTCTCACACACCGTGATAGCATGGTGCACTGCGTTCCACATCTGCGACATGCGACAGAGGCCGGTTGACAGTCGTTCGCGCAATGGACATCGCATACGTACGGGGGCCACCTTCCACGTGTTCGCGAAGCGTGCACATGTTGTTGCGTGTATGTGGGCAGACATAGTGTGTCGTGACACCTGACACAGGCATGCAACAATCGTTGAATTTGCAAATGGCGATGGACGCCTACGTTTGCTGGTGACGTTATGCAAATGAACAACTGGTAAACCGTTGTGGTGCGGTTGTTCTCGCTAGAGGTGAATCAGTGATGGCGACGATCGGTTGAGCTACCAACCGGTTGTTCCAGCGATACCCACCATGCCCACGAACGTGAATGGCATCTGGGTGTGAAGCGATACGCGGCGGTGGCTGGGTGGGACCGTCCCCGGCCGGTGAGGGGGGGCCTCCCGGCGTGCTGGCCGCGCGGTGCGTGGGCGCACGCGCTACAGCCGGCTGGTGGGGGCGGCCAGTGGCAGGCGCGCCGGCCGACGGAGGCGGCAGGCGGCGCAGCTGCGCGCCGGCGCACCCTGCACGCGGCGCCGTGCGGCCAAAGTAGGTCCTCGCGGGCCCGGTGCGAAGCGCGGTGGACATCTGCAGTGTGCTGGTCCGATTGAGGACTGTGTGCGCTGAGGATGCGCCGCCGCCCGGCGCTCGGCGCCGCGACGCCGTCTGCTGCTCGGTCGCCTCTGCGGTTCTCGCAGGTGGTTTGTATCGCAGCTGTGCGGACGTGTTGGCGCGTGCGCTGTGCTGGGAGAGTTCGCTTCGGCACCCAAGTGGGGCTTTTGTCCTTCTGTGGCGCTGGCGTTGGAGCTGCCGGTCACCGTAGGTGGCGCGTGTTGTCTCCCGCCGGCAATGCCACGACAGCACGCTCCCGGGCCTCTGTCGGCAGCGGCAAGCTCAGTTGGGAGCACGGGTGGTCGCACCTAAAGCGTCTACTCGCCAAACTCCGGGCGATTGCGCCTCTCTCGAACCCGACCAAGTACTTAGGACGGCGCTGCGCGCCGCCGGGACCTGAGAGGGTTTCGAGGTGTATTGTGCAGGGGAGCTCAGCCTCCTCCTGTTTGCAGAATAATTGAGCGGACGCTTGCGTGTTCGCGCGGGCCCCCGGGACACACTCCCGGGCGGCCGGCTGCTCAGCTCTAGTTGACGCAGCTCCCTGGTTGATCCTGCCAGTAGTCATATGCTTGTCTCAAAGATTAAGCCATGCATGTCTCAGTACAAGCCGCATTAAGGTGAAACCGCGAATGGCTCATTAAATCAGTTATGGTTCCTTAGATCGTACCCACGTTACTTGGATAACTGTGGTAATTCTAGAGCTAATACATGCAAACAGAGTCCCGACCAGAGATGGAAGGGACGCTTTTATTAGATCAAAACCAATCGGTCGGCTCGTCCGGTCCGTTTGCCTTGGTGACTCTGAATAACTTTGGGCTGATCGCACGGTCCTCGTACCGGCGACGCATCTTTCAAATGTCTGCCTTATCAACTGTCGATGGTAGGTTCTGCGCCTACCATGGTTGTAACGGGTAACGGGGAATCAGGGTTCGATTCCGGAGAGGGAGCCTGAGAAACGGCTACCACATCCAAGGAAGGCAGCAGGCGCGCAAATTACCCACTCCCGGCACGGGGAGGTAGTGACGAAAAATAACGATACGGGACTCATCCGAGGCCCCGTAATCGGAATGAGTACACTTTAAATCCTTTAACGAGTATCTATTGGAGGGCAAGTCTGGTGCCAGCAGCCGCGGTAATTCCAGCTCCAATAGCGTATATTAAAGTTGTTGCGGTTAAAAAGCTCGTAGTTGGATTTGTGTCCCACGCTGTTGGTTCACCGCCCGTCGGTGTTTAACTGGCATGTATCGTGGGACGTCCTGCCGGTGGGGCGAGCCGAAGGCGTGCGACGCGCCTCGTGCGTGCTCGTGCGTCCCGAGGCGGACCCCGTTGCAATCCTACCAGGGTGCTCTTGAGTGAGTGTCTCGGTGGGCCGGCACGTTTACTTTGAACAAATTAGAGTGCTTAAAGCAGGCAAGCCCGCCTGAATACTGTGTGCATGGAATAATGGAATAGGACCTCGGTTCTATTTTGTTGGTTTTCGGAACCCGAGGTAATGATTAATAGGGACAGGCGGGGGCATTCGTATTGCGACGTTAGAGGTGAAATTCTTGGATCGTCGCAAGACGAACAGAAGCGAAAGCATTTGCCAAGTATGTTTTCATTAATCAAGAACGAAAGTTAGAGGTTCGAAGGCGATCAGATACCGCCCTAGTTCTAACCATAAACGATGCCAGCCAGCGATCCGCCGCAGTTCCTCCGATGACTCGGCGGGCAGCCTCCGGGAAACCAAAGCTTTTGGGTTCCGGGGGAAGTATGGTTGCAAAGCTGAAACTTAAAGGAATTGACGGAAGGGCACCACCAGGAGTGGAGCCTGCGGCTTAATTTGACTCAACACGGGAAACCTCACCAGGCCCGGACACCGGAAGGA
>NW_025726646.1:15000-20000 GCF_021461395.2 Schistocerca americana
GACCACACGGCGTTTACTCACAAAACTGCCGAAAGCTACCCAATCCCGCGCCTCAAAAGGTAGAACCCACGGGCAACGGGCGCTTTCCGGTAGTAGGAGATGTGTGGTAGAGGATCGCGTTGCGACCTCGGACAGAAACTCGTCTGTGTGACAAGAGACATCTTGTAAAAACGAGTACCTAATAAGGGAACCGTGGGGTAGCTGCTGGGGTAGTCGTCGGAGGTGTCGGTTCACGCGTGAACTAGTATCCAAGTTCTCCTACGGGAGATACGATGAGCCCCTTGGCAGACCGCACGGCAGCTACCTATAAAACTGCCTGTTTTCTACCTTATCCCTGGTTGATGTCTCGACAGGGCAACGGGCGACTCAGGCAGTAAGAGATGTGCGGTAGAGGACCCGAATTAAAATGTCCTCGGCGGTTACTCGTCTAACGTGGTGGGACTAAAGCCAACACGAGTAGTAAACATTTTTGGTCCGAGTCCCGAACATCTGGGACTTGGCTTTATGGCCTAGAACCTGTGGCTAACTCGGGTGTAGCTGGGTAGAACTGGTGAGCCTGAGGGTGCCCGGGCTCGACAGTGGGTAAGCCTGGCCAGCTGCGAGCTGTACTAATTACGAGCTACAGACTCGATCGCGTAACTCACTGTACGGATTCCGATGCTGAGTGATCAGCTAGGAGGCGCCCCGTCCACGTCGGTCCCCGTGGGCGTTGCACTCGCAGTCGCCAAGACTCGGGGCAATGGCTAAGTGCGCTCCTCAATATATTACTCGGAAGAGTAATGAGGGTCCGAGCCCCCAGTGTGGGGAGAGTTTTTCCGAGCCCTGACCCACCTATTTGGCAGGGCGTAGCTTCCCCCACCCCTGACCTGTGACATTGTCACAACACACCGGCACTAGTCTGTACACAAAAATGTCTGTAATTAATTGCCATACCCGGGGGAAGCTGCCGAGAGAAGTACCTACGTAGTGGAGCCGCCGTTCTACTGTTGAACAGGAATAGAACAGCAAAACTTGACTGGAACCAGAATTAGTACACACAGGGCGCTGATTAGTAAATGATGCAGAGCCATTATAATCGAGACGACATATCCGAATGTCCCTATACATGAGCTGCGGGCTGTACCAGTTACGAGCTAGAGACGCGACCGCGTTGCTCTCTGTACGAATGCCGATGCTGAGCGGTCAGCTAGGAGGCGCTCCATCCATGTCGGTACCGGTGAGCGTTGCACTCGCAGTCGCAAGAACGTACGGCAAGTATATTACCTGGAAGAGTCAATGACAGTCCACGCCCCCCTGCGTGGGAAGAGTCTTTCTAGGCCATGACCCACCGGAAGGGCGCAGCGTCCCCCACCCCAGACATGTGACGTCACACCATCGGTATTGACGACTAGACTGATTCCTTATAATCATTTGCCATACACCGGTGGAAGCTGCCGAGACGAGTAACTACATAGCGGGCTCGCCGTGTCACTAATGTACAGAGATACAACAGTTTCGACTGGAACCGGATTAAACGTATACACGGCGCTGATTAGTAATAGATAGAGCCATCAGAATACAGATAATGTATACAACTGTCCGTATACATGCTGAAAGACTCTGCTCACAATCACAACCACACGTCAGCCACACACCCTTATCACGCACTACTCTCTGCCTGTAACACGCACACAGACAATATGTAAGCACCAGCATGGAACAACACCCAGTGCATCCTCTCCGCCACATTAGACAATCCACACTGTCATAACCAGACTGGGAGGTCCACTCAGAAAACAGAATATCCCACCCACCCGACAACCACCATTGCTCAGCCAAGCCACCAACACCCACACATGTCCTACACAGGGGTGCACCCAACATCACAATACTGCCTCCTCTCACAGCACACAAACAATGGCAGGAATGAAAGACACAGGTCTGCCACAAGCATGGAATGAGAGCGCCGCCTGTCATGAGCCAAAGGTGCATCCTGACGTGGCAAATCAGATGATGCCGCAGGCATCCACTTACTATAATCACAATCAACAAACCGGCCGCCCCGCCCCGCCCCCCATTAAACCTTTCCTTACAACAATGTGTACCTTAACCTAACCTATATCGTACCGTAACCTAACCTATATCGTACCGTAACCTAACCTATGTCGTACCGTAACCTAACCTATGTCGTACCGTAACCTAACCTATGTCGTACCGTAACCTAACCTATGTCGTACCGTAACCTAACCTATGTCGTACCGTAACCTAACCTATGTCGTACCGTAACCTAACCTATGTCGTACCGTAACCTAACCTATGTCGTACCGTAACCTAACCTATGTCGTACCTTAACCTAACCTATGTCGTACCTTAACCTAACCTATGTCGTACCTTAACCTAACCTATGTCGTACCTTAACCTAACCTATGTCGTACCTTAACCTAACCTATGTCGTACCTTAACCTAACCTATGTCGTACCTTAACCTAACCTATGTCGTACCTTAACCTAACCTATGTCGTACCTTAACCTAACCTATGTCGTACCTTAACCTAACCTATGTCGTACCTTAACCTAACCTATGTCGTACCTTAACCTAACCTATGTCGTACCTTAACCTAACCTATGTCGTACCTTAACCTAACCTATGTCGTACCTTAACCTAACCTATGTCGTACCTTAACCTAACCTATGTCGTACCTTAACCTAACCTATGTCGTACCTTAACCTAACCTATGTCGTACCTTAACCTAACCTATGTCGTACCTTAACCTAACCTATGTCGTACCTTAACCTAACCTATGTCGTACCTTAACCTAACCTATGTCGTACCTTAACCTAACCTATGTCGTACCTTAACCTAACCTATGTCGTACCTTAACCTAACCTATGTCGTACCTTAACCTAACCTATGTCGTACCTTAACCTAACCTATGTCGTACCTTAACCTAACCTATGTCGTACCTTAACCTAACCTGTATTGCGCCTTAACCTAACCTGTATTGCGCCTTAACCTAACCTGTATTGCGCCTTAACCTAACCTGTATTGCGCCTTAACGTAACCTGTATTGCGCCTTAACGTAACCTGTATTGCGCCTTAACGTAACCTGTATTGCGCCTTAACGTAACCTGTATTGCGCCTTAACGTAACCTGTATTGCGCCTTAACGTAACCTGTATTGCGCCTTAACGTAACCTGTATTGCGCCTTAACGTAACCTGTATTGCGCCTTAACGTAACCTGTATTGCGCCTTAACGTAACCTGTATTGCGCCTTAACGTAACCTGTATTGCGCCTTAACGTAACCTGTATTGCGCCTTAACGTAACCTGTATTGCGCCTTAACGTAACCTGTATTGCGCCTTAACGTAACCTGTATTGCGCCTTAACGTAACCTGTATTGCGCCTTAACGTAACCTGTATTGCGCCTTAACGTAACCTGTATTGCGCCTTAACGTAACCTGTATTGCGCCTTAACGTAACCTGCATTGCGCCTTAACGTAACCTGCATTGCGCCTTAACGTAACCTGTATTGCGCCTTAACGTAACCTGTATTGCGCCTTAACGTAACCTGTATTGCGCCTTAACGTAACCTGTATTGCGCCTTAACGTAACCGATATTGCGCCTTAACGTAACCTATATTGCGCCGTAACGTAACCTATATTGCGCCGTAACGTAACCCACATTGCCCCTTAACGTAACCCACATTGCCCCTTAACGTAACCCACATTGCCCCTTAACGTAACCCAACACACGTTGGGCCTTAACCCAACACACGTTGGGCCTTAACCCAACACACGTTGGGCCTTAACCCAACACACGTTGGGCCTTAACCCAACACACGTTGGGCCTTAACCCAACACACGTTGGGCCTTAACCCAACACACGTTGGGCCTTAACCCAACACACGTTGGGCCTTAACCCAACACACGTTGGGCCTTAACCCAACACACGTTGGGCCTTAACCCAACACACGTTGGGCCTTAACCCAACACACGTTGGGCCTTAACCCAACACACGTTGGGCCTTAACCTGCTCTGTAATTGTCATACGACGCGTTAAATTAGTGTAGTGTTGCCTAACTGCAACCCCCGCAATATAGTTTGCTACTCGCACTGCCCGGTCCCCAGTGTATCGCTTCATGTTAAACACCTTGCAGCTATACACTGTAATGTGGATGGCAGCAGGACGTACATGCTCAATGCCCTTTGCAGTTGTTCATTGGCATTTGCAGTTGTTCATTGGCATTCGCATGTGCGAAGCACTTAGCCTACGCTGTGGTACGGCCTGTGTCAACTGTCCGCTGATGTTGTACGTCCAAATCACACACTGTACTGCACATTGGTCCTCATGTACTGAATGATACATCGTGGTACATGTGACCGTACAACGACTGCGCCAACAACGGCGAACCATGCGGTCCAAATGTTGTGCACTCAGCTACGTGTCATCTCCCTATAAGAGCTGGATTGCAGTGTGGTATGCCCTGGATGGCGATCAGCATGAGCCGTCTGTTGATGTAGTGGCGCGTGTTGTCAGACGTAGTCGTCTCTTCTCACACACCGTGATAGCATGGTGCACTGCGTTCCACATCTGCGACATGCGACAGAGGCCGGTTGACAGTCGTTCGCGCAATGGACATCGCATACGTACGGGGGCCACCTTCCACGTGTTCGCGAAGCGTGCACATGTTGTTGCGTGTATGTGGGCAGACATAGTGTGTCGTGACACCTGACACAGGCATGCAACAATCGTTGAATTTGCAAATGGCGATGGACGCCTACGTTTGCTGGTGACGTTATGCAAATGAACAACTGGTAAACCGTTGTGGTGCGGTTGTTCTCGCTAGAGGTGAATCAGTGATGGCGACGATCGGTTGAGCTACCAACCGGTTGTTCCAGCGATACCCACCATGCCCACGAACGTGAATGGCATCTGGGTGTGAAGCGATACGCGGCGGTGGCTGGGTGGGACCGTCCCCGGCCGGTGAGGGGGGGCCTCCCGGCGTGCTGGCCGCGCGGTG
>NW_025726646.1:30000-35000 GCF_021461395.2 Schistocerca americana
CCAACACGAGTAGTAAACATTTTTGGTCCGAGTCCCGAACATCTGGGACTTGGCTTTATGGCCTAGAACCTGTGGCTAACTCGGGTGTAGCTGGGTAGAACTGGTGAGCCTGAGGGTGCCCGGGCTCGACAGTGGGTAAGCCTGGCCAGCTGCGAGCTGTACTAATTACGAGCTACAGACTCGATCGCGTAACTCACTGTACGGATTCCGATGCTGAGTGATCAGCTAGGAGGCGCCCCGTCCACGTCGGTCCCCGTGGGCGTTGCACTCGCAGTCGCCAAGACTCGGGGCAATGGCTAAGTGCGCTCCTCAATATATTACTCGGAAGAGTAATGAGGGTCCGAGCCCCCAGTGTGGGGAGAGTTTTTCCGAGCCCTGACCCACCTATTTGGCAGGGCGTAGCTTCCCCCACCCCTGACCTGTGACATTGTCACAACACACCGGCACTAGTCTGTACACAAAAATGTCTGTAATTAATTGCCATACCCGGGGGAAGCTGCCGAGAGAAGTACCTACGTAGTGGAGCCGCCGTTCTACTGTTGAACAGGAATAGAACAGCAAAACTTGACTGGAACCAGAATTAGTACACACAGGGCGCTGATTAGTAAATGATGCAGAGCCATTATAATCGAGACGACATATCCGAATGTCCCTATACATGAGCTGCGGGCTGTACCAGTTACGAGCTAGAGACGCGACCGCGTTGCTCTCTGTACGAATGCCGATGCTGAGCGGTCAGCTAGGAGGCGCTCCATCCATGTCGGTACCGGTGAGCGTTGCACTCGCAGTCGCAAGAACGTACGGCAAGTATATTACCTGGAAGAGTCAATGACAGTCCACGCCCCCCTGCGTGGGAAGAGTCTTTCTAGGCCATGACCCACCGGAAGGGCGCAGCGTCCCCCACCCCAGACATGTGACGTCACACCATCGGTATTGACGACTAGACTGATTCCTTATAATCATTTGCCATACACCGGTGGAAGCTGCCGAGACGAGTAACTACATAGCGGGCTCGCCGTGTCACTAATGTACAGAGATACAACAGTTTCGACTGGAACCGGATTAAACGTATACACGGCGCTGATTAGTAATAGATAGAGTCATCAGAATACAGATAATGTATACAACTGTCCGTATACATGCTGAAAGACTCTGCTCACAATCACAACCACACGTCAGCCACACACCCTTATCACGCACTACTCTCTGCCTGTAACACGCACACAGACAATATGTAAGCACCAGCATGGAACAACACCCAGTGCATCCTCTCCGCCACATTAGACAATCCACACTGTCATAACCAGACTGGGAGGTCCACTCAGAAAACAGAATATCCCACCCACCCGACAACCACCATTGCTCAGCCAAGCCACCAACACCCACACATGTCCTACACAGGGGTGCACCCAACATCACAATACTGCCTCCTCTCACAGCACACAAACAATGGCAGGAATGAAAGACACAGGTCTGCCACAAGCATGGAATGAGAGCGCCGCCTGTCATGAGCCAAAGGTGCATCCTGACGTGGCAAATCAGATGATGCCGCAGGCATCCACTTACTATAATCACAATCAACAAACCGGCCGCCCCGCCCCGCCCCCCATTAAACCTTTCCTTACAACAATGTGTACCTTAACCTAACCTATATCGTACCGTAACCTAACCTATATCGTACCGTAACCTAACCTATGTCGTACCGTAACCTAACCTATGTCGTACCGTAACCTAACCTATGTCGTACCGTAACCTAACCTATGTCGTACCGTAACCTAACCTATGTCGTACCGTAACCTAACCTATGTCGTACCGTAACCTAACCTATGTCGTACCGTAACCTAACCTATGTCGTACCTTAACCTAACCTATGTCGTACCTTAACCTAACCTATGTCGTACCTTAACCTAACCTACGTCGTACCTTAACCTAACCTACGTCGTACCTTAACCTAACCTACGTCGTACCTTAACCTAACCTATGTCGTACCTTAACCTAACCTATGTCGTACCTTAACCTAACCTATGTCGTACCTTAACCTAACCTATGTCGTACCTTAACCTAACCTATGTCGTACCTTAACCTAACCTATGTCGTACCTTAACCTAACCTATGTCGTACCTTAACCTAACCTATGTCGTACCTTAACCTAACCTATGTCGTACCTTAACCTAACCTATGTCGTACCTTAACCTAACCTATGTCGTACCTTAACCTAACCTATGTCGTACCTTAACCTAACCTATGTCGTACCTTAACCTAACCTATGTCGTACCTTAACCTAACCTATGTCGTACCTTAACCTAACCTATGTCGTACCTTAACCTAACCTATGTCGTACCTTAACCTAACCTATGTCGTACCTTAACCTAACCTATGTCGTACCTTAACCTAACCTATGTCGTACCTTAACCTAACCTATGTCGTACCTTAACCTAACCTATGTCGTACCTTAACCTAACCTATGTCGTACCTTAACCTAACCTATGTCGTACCTTAACCTAACCTATGTCGTACCTTAACCTAACCTATGTCGTACCTTAACCTAACCTGTATTGCGCCTTAACCTAACCTGTATTGCGCCTTAACCTAACCTGTATTGCGCCTTAACGTAACCTGTATTGCGCCTTAACGTAACCTGTATTGCGCCTTAACGTAACCTGTATTGCGCCTTAACGTAACCTGTATTGCGCCTTAACGTAACCTGTATTGCGCCTTAACGTAACCTGTATTGCGCCTTAACGTAACCTGTATTGCGCCTTAACGTAACCTGTATTGCGCCTTAACGTAACCTGTATTGCGCCTTAACGTAACCTGTATTGCGCCTTAACGTAACCTGTATTGCGCCTTAACGTAACCTGTATTGCGCCTTAACGTAACCTGTATTGCGCCTTAACGTAACCTGTATTGCGCCTTAACGTAACCTGTATTGCGCCTTAACGTAACCTGTATTGCGCCTTAACGTAACCTGCATTGCGCCTTAACGTAACCTGTATTGCGCCTTAACGTAACCTGTATTGCGCCTTAACGTAACCTGTATTGCGCCTTAACGTAACCTGTATTGCGCCTTAACGTAACCTGTATTGCGCCTTAACGTAACCGATATTGCGCCTTAACGTAACCTATATTGCGCCGTAACGTAACCTATATTGCGCCGTAACGTAACCCACATTGCCCCTTAACGTAACCCACATTGCCCCTTAACGTAACCCACATTGCCCCTTAACGTAACCCAACACACGTTGGGCCTTAACCCAACACACGTTGGGCCTTAACCCAACACACGTTGGGCCTTAACCCAACACACGTTGGGCCTTAACCCAACACACGTTGGGCCTTAACCCAACACACGTTGGGCCTTAACCCAACACACGTTGGGCCTTAACCCAACACACGTTGGGCCTTAACCCAACACACGTTGGGCCTTAACCCAACACACGTTGGGCCTTAACCCAACACACGTTGGGCCTTAACCCAACACACGTTGGGCCTTAACCCAACACACGTTGGGCCTTAACCTGCTCTGTAATTGTCATACGACGCGTTAAATTAGTGTAGTGTTGCCTAACTGCAACCCCCGCAATATAGTTTGCTACTCGCACTGCCCGGTCCCCAGTGTATCGCTTCATGTTAAACACCTTGCAGCTATACACTGTAATGTGGATGGCAGCAGGACGTACATGCTCAATGCCCTTTGCAGTTGTTCATTGGCATTTGCAGTTGTTCATTGGCATTCGCATGTGCGAAGCACTTAGCCTACGCTGTGGTACGGCCTGTGTCAACTGTCCGCTGATGTTGTACGTCCAAATCACACACTGTACTGCACATTGGTCCTCATGTACTGAATGATACATCGTGGTACATGTGACCGTACAACGACTGCGCCAACAACGGCGAACCATGCGGTCCAAATGTTGTGCACTCAGCTACGTGTCGTCTCCCTATAAGAGCTGGATTGCAGTGTGGTATGCCCTGGATGGCGATCAGCATGAGCCGTCTGTTGATGTAGTGGCGCGTGTTGTCAGACGTAGTCGTCTCTTCTCACACACCGTGATAGCATGGTGCACTGCGTTCCACATCTGCGACATGCGACAGAGGCCGGTTGACAGTCGTTCGCGCAATGGACATCGCATACGTACGGGGGCCACCTTCCACGTGTTCGCGAAGCGTGCACATGTTGTTGCGTGTATGTGGGCAGACATAGTGTGTCGTGACACCTGACACAGGCATGCAACAATCGTTGAATTTGCAAATGGCGATGGACGCCTACGTTTGCTGGTGACGTTATGCAAATGAACAACTGGTAAACCGTTGTGGTGCGGTTGTTCTCGCTAGAGGTGAATCAGTGATGGCGACGATCGGTTGAGCTACCAACCGGTTGTTCCAGCGATACCCACCATGCCCACGAACGTGAATGGCATCTGGGTGTGAAGCGATACGCGGCGGTGGCTGGGTGGGACCGTCCCCGGCCGGTGAGGGGGGGCCTCCCGGCGTGCTGGCCGCGCGGTGCGTGGGCGCACGCGCTACAGCCGGCTGGTGGGGGCGGCCAGTGGCAGGCGCGCCGGCCGACGGAGGCGGCAGGCGGCGCAGCTGCGCGCCGGCGCACCCTGCACGCGGCGCCGTGCGGCCAAAGTAGGTCCTCGCGGGCCCGGTGCGAAGCGCGGTGGACATCTGCAGTGTGCTGGTCCGATTGAGGACTGTGTGCGCTGAGGATGCGCCGCCGCCCGGCGCTCGGCGCCGCGACGCCGTCTGCTGCTCGGTCGCCTCTGCGGTTCTCGCAGGTGGTTTGTATCGCAGCTGTGCGGACGTGTTGGCGCGTGCGCTGTGCTGGGAGAGTTCGCTTCGGCACCCAAGTGGGGCTTTTGTCCTTCTGTGGCGCTGGCGTTGGAGCTGCCGGTCACCGTAGGTGGCGCGTGTTGTCTCCCGCCGGCAATGCCACGACAGCACGCTCCCGGGCCTCTGTCGGCAGCGGCAAGCTCAGTTGGGAGCACGGGTGGTCG
>NW_025726646.1:45000-50000 GCF_021461395.2 Schistocerca americana
GGAAGCTGCCGAGAGAAGTACCTACGTAGTGGAGCCGCCGTTCTACTGTTGAACAGGAATAGAACAGCAAAACTTGACTGGAACCAGAATTAGTACACACAGGGCGCTGATTAGTAAATGATGCAGAGCCATTATAATCGAGACGACATATCCGAATGTCCCTATACATGAGCTGCGGGCTGTACCAGTTACGAGCTAGAGACGCGACCGCGTTGCTCTCTGTACGAATGCCGATGCTGAGCGGTCAGCTAGGAGGCGCTCCATCCATGTCGGTACCGGTGAGCGTTGCACTCGCAGTCGCAAGAACGTACGGCAAGTATATTACCTGGAAGAGTCAATGACAGTCCACGCCCCCCTGCGTGGGAAGAGTCTTTCTAGGCCATGACCCACCGGAAGGGCGCAGCGTCCCCCACCCCAGACATGTGACGTCACACCATCGGTATTGACGACTAGACTGATTCCTTATAATCATTTGCCATACACCGGTGGAAGCTGCCGAGACGAGTAACTACATAGCGGGCTCGCCGTGTCACTAATGTACAGAGATACAACAGTTTCGACTGGAACCGGATTAAACGTATACACGGCGCTGATTAGTAATAGATAGAGCCATCAGAATACAGATAATGTATACAACTGTCCGTATACATGCTGAAAGACTCTGCTCACAATCACAACCACACGTCAGCCACACACCCTTATCACGCACTACTCTCTGCCTGTAACACGCACACAGACAATATGTAAGCACCAGCATGGAACAACACCCAGTGCATCCTCTCCGCCACATTAGACAATCCACACTGTCATAACCAGACTGGGAGGTCCACTCAGAAAACAGAATATCCCACCCACCCGACAACCACCATTGCTCAGCCAAGCCACCAACACCCACACATGTCCTACACAGGGGTGCACCCAACATCACAATACTGCCTCCTCTCACAGCACACAAACAATGGCAGGAATGAAAGACACAGGTCTGCCACAAGCATGGAATGAGAGCGCCGCCTGTCATGAGCCAAAGGTGCATCCTGACGTGGCAAATCAGATGATGCCGCAGGCATCCACTTACTATAATCACAATCAACAAACCGGCCGCCCCGCCCCGCCCCCCATTAAACCTTTCCTTACAACAATGTGTACCTTAACCTAACCTATATCGTACCGTAACCTAACCTATATCGTACCGTAACCTAACCTATGTCGTACCGTAACCTAACCTATGTCGTACCGTAACCTAACCTATGTCGTACCGTAACCTAACCTATGTCGTACCGTAACCTAACCTATGTCGTACCGTAACCTAACCTATGTCGTACCGTAACCTAACCTATGTCGTACCGTAACCTAACCTATGTCGTACCGTAACCTAACCTATGTCGTACCTTAACCTAACCTATGTCGTACCTTAACCTAACCTATGTCGTACCTTAACCTAACCTATGTCGTACCTTAACCTAACCTATGTCGTACCTTAACCTAACCTATGTCGTACCTTAACCTAACCTATGTCGTACCTTAACCTAACCTATGTCGTACCTTAACCTAACCTATGTCGTACCTTAACCTAACCTATGTCGTACCTTAACCTAACCTATGTCGTACCTTAACCTAACCTATGTCGTACCTTAACCTAACCTATGTCGTACCTTAACCTAACCTATGTCGTACCTTAACCTAACCTATGTCGTACCTTAACCTAACCTATGTCGTACCTTAACCTAACCTATGTCGTACCTTAACCTAACCTATGTCGTACCTTAACCTAACCTATGTCGTACCTTAACCTAACCTATGTCGTACCTTAACCTAACCTATGTCGTACCTTAACCTAACCTATGTCGTACCTTAACCTAACCTATGTCGTACCTTAACCTAACCTATGTCGTACCTTAACCTAACCTATGTCGTACCTTAACCTAACCTATGTCGTACCTTAACCTAACCTATGTCGTACCTTAACCTAACCTATGTCGTACCTTAACCTAACCTATGTCGTACCTTAACCTAACCTATGTCGTACCTTAACCTAACCTATGTCGTACCTTAACCTAACCTATGTCGTACCTTAACCTAACCTGTATTGCGCCTTAACCTAACCTGTATTGCGCCTTAACCTAACCTGTATTGCGCCTTAACGTAACCTGTATTGCGCCTTAACGTAACCTGTATTGCGCCTTAACGTAACCTGTATTGCGCCTTAACGTAACCTGTATTGCGCCTTAACGTAACCTGTATTGCGCCTTAACGTAACCTGTATTGCGCCTTAACGTAACCTGTATTGCGCCTTAACGTAACCTGTATTGCGCCTTAACGTAACCTGTATTGCGCCTTAACGTAACCTGTATTGCGCCTTAACGTAACCTGTATTGCGCCTTAACGTAACCTGTATTGCGCCTTAACGTAACCTGTATTGCGCCTTAACGTAACCTGTATTGCGCCTTAACGTAACCTGTATTGCGCCTTAACGTAACCTGTATTGCGCCTTAACGTAACCTGCATTGCGCCTTAACGTAACCTGCATTGCGCCTTAACGTAACCTGTATTGCGCCTTAACGTAACCTGTATTGCGCCTTAACGTAACCTGTATTGCGCCTTAACGTAACCTGTATTGCGCCTTAACGTAACCTGTATTGCGCCTTAACGTAACCGATATTGCGCCTTAACGTAACCTATATTGCGCCGTAACGTAACCTATATTGCGCCGTAACGTAACCCACATTGCCCCTTAACGTAACCCACATTGCCCCTTAACGTAACCCACATTGCCCCTTAACGTAACCCAACACACGTTGGGCCTTAACCCAACACACGTTGGGCCTTAACCCAACACACGTTGGGCCTTAACCCAACACACGTTGGGCCTTAACCCAACACACGTTGGGCCTTAACCCAACACACGTTGGGCCTTAACCCAACACACGTTGGGCCTTAACCCAACACACGTTGGGCCTTAACCCAACACACGTTGGGCCTTAACCCAACACACGTTGGGCCTTAACCCAACACACGTTGGGCCTTAACCCAACACACGTTGGGCCTTAACCTGCTCTGTAATTGTCATACGACGCGTTAAATTAGTGTAGTGTTGCCTAACTGCAACCCCCGCAATATAGTTTGCTACTCGCACTGCCCGGTCCCCAGTGTATCGCTTCATGTTAAACACCTTGCAGCTATACACTGTAATGTGGATGGCAGCAGGACGTACATGCTCAATGCCCTTTGCAGTTGTTCATTGGCATTTGCAGTTGTTCATTGGCATTCGCATGTGCGAAGCACTTAGCCTACGCTGTGGTACGGCCTGTGTCAACTGTCCGCTGATGTTGTACGTCCAAATCACACACTGTACTGCACATTGGTCCTCATGTACTGAATGATACATCGTGGTACATGTGACCGTACAACGACTGCGCCAACAACGGCGAACCATGCGGTCCAAATGTTGTGCACTCAGCTACGTGTCGTCTCCCTATAAGAGCTGGATTGCAGTGTGGTATGCCCTGGATGGCGATCAGCATGAGCCGTCTGTTGATGTAGTGGCGCGTGTTGTCAGACGTAGTCGTCTCTTCTCACACACCGTGATAGCATGGTGCACTGCGTTCCACATCTGCGACATGCGACAGAGGCCGGTTGACAGTCGTTCGCGCAATGGACATCGCATACGTACGGGGGCCACCTTCCACGTGTTCGCCAAGCGTGCACATGTTGTTGCGTGTATGTGGGCAGACATAGTGTGTCGTGACACCTGACACAGGCATGCAACAATCGTTGAATTTGCAAATGGCGATGGACGCCTACGTTTGCTGGTGACGTTATGCAAATGAACAACTGGTAAACCGTTGTGGTGCGGTTGTTCTCGCTAGAGGTGAATCAGTGATGGCGACGATCGGTTGAGCTACCAACCGGTTGTTCCAGCGATACCCACCATGCCCACGAACGTGAATGGCATCTGGGTGTGAAGCGATACGCGGCGGTGGCTGGGTGGGACCGTCCCCGGCCGGTGAGGGGGGGCCTCCCGGCGTGCTGGCCGCGCGGTGCGTGGGCGCACGCGCTACAGCCGGCTGGTGGGGGCGGCCAGTGGCAGGCGCGCCGGCCGACGGAGGCGGCAGGCGGCGCAGCTGCGCGCCGGCGCACCCTGCACGCGGCGCCGTGCGGCCAAAGTAGGTCCTCGCGGGCCCGGTGCGAAGCGCGGTGGACATCTGCAGTGTGCTGGTCCGATTGAGGACTGTGTGCGCTGAGGATGCGCCGCCGCCCGGCGCTCGGCGCCGCGACGCCGTCTGCTGCTCGGTCGCCTCTGCGGTTCTCGCAGGTGGTTTGTATCGCAGCTGTGCGGACGTGTTGGCGCGTGCGCTGTGCTGGGAGAGTTCGCTTCGGCACCCAAGTGGGGCTTTTGTCCTTCTGTGGCGCTGGCGTTGGAGCTGCCGGTCACCGTAGGTGGCGCGTGTTGTCTCCCGCCGGCAATGCCACGACAGCACGCTCCCGGGCCTCTGTCGGCAGCGGCAAGCTCAGTTGGGAGCACGGGTGGTCGCACCTAAAGCGTCTACTCGCCAAACTCCGGGCGATTGCGCCTCTCTCGAACCCGACCAAGTACTTAGGACGGCGCTGCGCGCCGCCGGGACCTGAGAGGGTTTCGAGGTGTATTGTGCAGGGGAGCTCAGCCTCCTCCTGTTTGCAGAATAATTGAGCGGACGCTTGCGTGTTCGCGCGGGCCCCCGGGACACACTCCCGGGCGGCCGGCTGCTCAGCTCTAGTTGACGCAGCTCCCTGGTTGATCCTGCCAGTAGTCATATGCTTGTCTCAAAGATTAAGCCATGCATGTCTCAGTACAAGCCGCATTAAGGTGAAACCGCGAATGGCTCATTAAATCAGTTATGGTTCCTTAGATCGTACCCACGTTACTTGGATAACTGTGGTAATTCTAGAGCTAATACATGCAAACAGAGTCCCGACCAGAGATGGAAGGGACGCTTTTATTAGATCAAAACCAATCGGTCGGC
>NW_025726647.1:0-53963 GCF_021461395.2 Schistocerca americana
GGACAGGGGCGGCGGTGGACGGGGAGGAGGCGGCGCGACGACGGCATGGGGGCGAAAACGGGACGGGGGACGGCGGATGTTGAGAGGCGTCACGCGCGGACAGGACACAGACACAGAGACACACAGAGTGGAAAGGGAGGGTGCGCGGTAGTAGTTGGGAATGTGCGTACCGTGCGGGATGGGAGTGGGCGAGGAACACGGTCGTGGCCCCTGTTTTGGGTGCGTGTGATGACGTCGGTGTGTTGTGGGAAGGGAAGGTGCTGTGGCGGCGGCGCGTAATGGGCGTAGGCCGAAAAGAGAAAGGAACGTGGGCAGTGTGTTGGCAAGCGTCGGTTCGACTGCGACGTTGATGGGCAGGGCAGGGCAAGGTTAATGGTGGTAGGAGTAGGCGTGTGGGCGCAAAAAATCTGCCGCTGCAGGCGGTGCCGTAACCGCCATGGCGGGAAGGAGAGAGGGCCAAAGAAAGAAAGAAAGAAGAAAAAAAAGGAGGGGGGGGGGGGCGAAAGTGGAGAGGCGGTGGTGTGAGAAGGGCGGGGGCGGAAGGAAGGCAGGAAGGACAAGAGGCGAGGCGACGGCTTGCTTTGTGTATCGGTCGGTCTCTGGCTATGCTTCGTTTTCTGCAGCAGGGTCGGTGCGCGGCGTGGCTCGCGGCAGTGGGAACGCCTGGTGGCTGGACGGCCAGCAATGCGGTTGGATGGGCGGCCACAGCACCGC
Organism: Schistocerca americana; assembly: GCF_021461395.2. Taxonomy (NCBI): domain Eukaryota; kingdom Metazoa; phylum Arthropoda; class Insecta; order Orthoptera; family Acrididae; genus Schistocerca; species Schistocerca americana. Next base: position 715 of record NW_025726647.1, read on the forward strand.
ACCTGTGCCCGAGGAGGAGACGCTGGCGGCGGGCCCTGAGGTGAGGCCGGCTCGGCTGGGGCTGTGGATGTGTAGGTGTGCGCCGCTGCTGCAACAACGAGTAAAACGCGAGAAGAAGGGATGGCGGTAGAGAGGAAAAAAAAAAAAAAGGTCGTGTTGTGTTGATGCGCAGGCAGACGCGTACAGAGGGACGAGCCCGGTCTGCAGCAGGGTGTGGCCGTGCCGAGTGCAGAGCAGCGGCGGCTCGGTTCGGTTCGGCCCGGCCCGGCGGGCCGCGCTGTTGTCGCGGACGTGAGCGCCCCCTGGCGGGTGGCCGGAGGCGGCGCGGCGTGTTGGACGTGTGGCTGGTGGCAGTGCACAATTTGCGAGTGGCTGGCGGTGTGGTGTGGCGGTTGGCGCGTCGGGCGGCGGAGAGGTATGTGTTGCGGGCGCCCTTTGCTGCGCTGCGTCGTTGCGTGTGCCGTACAGGGCGGGCGCTTGTCGACTGTGTGGGCGGTGTGGCGAATTGGCGTGAAACGGCTGCCGAGAGGTGTGTGGTAGCGAGCCGGTCGGTGGTGTCAGTGCGAAGGGGAATGTGCGTGCGTTTGGCGGTTTCGGTGTGCTTTTTGCGGCGTGAGAGTGGGAATTAGTGGGGCCGGCTGTTGTGTTGGTTCCTTGTGTCTTGTGTCGCGTAGCTTGATGGCAACGTGGAAGGACGCCGGTTTCGTTTCGAGCCTTGCGTGTGGTTGTCGACGTTGACTGGTTGGCGTGTGCCGATGCACGTGCATGTGTGGGTCGCGAGTGCGTTTTTGGCTGGCTGTGTGTGTGTGTGTGTGTGTGTTTTGGGGGGGAAGGGGGAGGCGGTGGTGAAAGTGCAGTCGTTGCCACGGGCGTCGTCGGGTGGGGCTGGGGCTGTGCGTCGTGGCGGAAAGGTGGTAGGTTGCGGGAAGCGAGCCCGTCGTTGACGGTGTCGCGTGAGTTGTGAATCGAGTGGGGCGCGGGGCGCGGGACAGGAGCAGCGTGCCGCTGCGTCGTGGTCGTCAGCAGAGGCTGTGCGTGTGCTTGTCCTTTTTGTGGGCGGTTCGTGCGAGGCGTTTTTGTTTTGTGTTGCCCTAGTTGTTAGTTTATTTTGTTTGTGTTTGTTATTTTGAGACGACGACTGGTTGGTGGCGTGCGCGCGAAGTGGCGGTGTGCGCTTCCCGTGTCGTTTGTGTTGTTTGGTTTTTTTGTTTTTGTGTGTTTTTTTTTTTTTTTTTTTGCACTGGGCCCCGGTGGGTGGGTGCGTGTGTGTCGATTGCCGGCTGGCGAGAGGTGCGCCATCGGCGGGGTGGGTCGCCGGCACAAGTAGAGGCGGCGGCGTTGTTGCTGTTGTTGTGTGGTGTTTGTTTTGTTCGGCTGTGTCGGCGAGCTGTGTTGCGGTGCGTGTGAATGGTGGTGCAAAAGTGCTGGCGTTGGGGCTGCGACTGCGACGGCGGCGAGCCGCGGGCGCGCCATTGATAGTGATGTTGTGAACAGCGGCTGTGTACGGTAGTGGTGTTGTTGTAGCACGACGTGCATCCGGGCCGGCGCGGAAAGCGCAGTTGCGGGCGGTTGCCCTTCGGTGCCAGCCATGTCGCGTGAGCGGCGGGTTGCTCTGGTGTCGACACGTGGTGCTCTGGGTTGTTGTGTGGTGCCCTTTGGCCGGTGGGGGTGGTTCGCGTGTGTCTCGTTCGCGCTCGGTGTCTGGTCGTGGTCGTGGTCGTGCTGCTCCCCCGTCTGTCGGCGGTTTCCGACGTCGTCTGTACGTTTTTGTTCGTTTGCGGCGTGCCTGCCGACGTCGTCCCGTCGCGACCTTTCAACCGAAAGTGTGGCGCCCGAAGGTGAACGAACGTAACCCTGACCTCGGCGCTTTACGCTGAGCCGAGCGAACCGAACCGAACCTAACGTGTGGTGTGGCGAGGTGAGCTCAGCCTGTGAGCCCCTAACGTCTACGTAAGGTAAGCTGTCCGGCTCACGCCTCACGTTTGAACGCTTTTGTAACCTACGTTTGACGCTTCTTAACCTAGCACTGACCCCTTAACCTAACGTGTAACCTAACCTAACCTAACCTAACCTAACCTAACCTCTGACGCCTGACGTGTTTGAATGCTTAACCTAAGTTTGACGCTTAACCTAACCCAAGTCCCCTTAACCTAACCCACGTCCACCTAACCTAACCTAACGTAGACGTGTAAACGTAATGTGTAACGCGTAACGTGTAAGGTCGGCTGTCGTGTGTGCTTGACGGCAGATTGGGTTGGTCTGTAGATTCGGATTGCGGTTTGCCTCGGTCGAGGGGTTGGGTCGGAAGCGGCGAGGGGCGGCGGCGCCTGTTGCGCAGGCGGCGTCCGTTTGCGGCGGGCAATTGTTGAGAAACGGCTGTGAATGTTGGCGGGCGAGAGGAGGAGGACGGCGCGCGATGTGGCCCGACGGCTGCGGGCCGATCGGGAAACGGCGGGAGGGCGACGGAAGGCGATGGGGCGGCGGAGGCGCGTTTGCACGGCCGTCATCGCCGCACGCCTCGGCTTGTGTGGCTGTGGCGCCGGCCGCGCTGGCCGGGCTGCCGCGGCGACGGTGTGGGAGTTTTGCCGAAGGTTTGGCCATTGTGGCGGGTCGTCGGCTGGGGCTGTGGGGGCGGCATTTGGGCGGGGGCGGCGATTCTCGGCGGGCCGACCCAGGCTGTAGCGCGCGGTAGCTGCAGTTTGGCCGTGGTTTGCGGCGCTGCCGTGGCGACTGGTTGGCGACTGTGGTGTGGCTGTGTGTAGCCCCATCCTCGGTGGTTTGAAAGGCGCGGGCGGTTGTGGCGCAGGTTTGGGGCTGCTCCGCACAGGCTGTCGGACGTTGGGCGGTAGCAAGCGCGGGAGGCGCGGCGCGGCGGCGCGCAGAGTGGCGGCCGCTCTCTCGGCCGTCCGCGCCCGCCCGCGACACTGGCTGGGCCTTGTGATTCTCTGCTCTTGGCTTGCGTGCCTGCCGTCCCGCTCGCTCTCGCTGTGTGTTACGCGCGTCGTCGAAATGGCAGATCAGGCGGCTACGAACGAGACTGCTGCGGCACCCGCCGCCACCGGCACTACGAAGAAGGCCAAGTCTGCGTCGTCTGCGAAGAAGCCGCGCGCCAAGCCTGCGCACCCGCGCACCTCTGAGATGGTGACGGCCGCCATCAAGAGTCTGAAGGAGCGCGGCGGGTCGTCGCTGCAGGCGATCAAGAAGTACATAGCCGCGCACTACAAGCTGGACGCGGAGAAGCTGGCGCCGTTTATCAAGAAGTACCTCAAGTCGGCCGTCGTGGCGGGCGAGCTGGTGCAGACGAAGGGGAAGGGCGCGTCCGGCTCGTTCAAGCTTGCCGGCGCCGGCGGCGGGGGGGCGGCCGAGGGCGGCAAGGCTCGTGCTGGCGGTGCCAAGAAGAAGCGCGCCGCTCCGGCCAGCAAGGAGAAGAAGGGCGCCCGTGCGGCCGGCGCAAAGAAGGCTGGTGGCGTGAAGGCGGCGACCGGTCGGAAGGCGGGCGCCGCCAAGAAGGCGTCTGCGGCGTCGGCCGCTCCCGCGGGTGCGAAGAAGGCGGCTGCGGCCAAGCCGGCCAAGGCCAAGTCGCCGTCGAAGGCGAAGAAGGCCGCCAAGGTTCCGACGAAGAAGCCGAAGGCGCCGCGCCCGAAGAAGGCGACGACGCCGTCTAAGGCGAAGGCTTCGCCCAAGAAGAAGAAGTAGAGTAGAGGAGAAAGAGATGGGAAAGGAAGGGTTTGGCGCTTGACTCCGTCGTCCCCACCCCCCGTCGTCGTCTAGTGGCGCGCAAGAGACGCGCGGCCCAAAACGGCCCTTCTCAGGGCCATCAAAGCACGTCGGGGAAGGTTTTGATTGTCGTGTTGCGTTTGGTGTGGGTGTCTGTCTGGCGTTTCTGTATGCCCGTGGGGATGCTGTTTGCGTGCCGTGGTGGTTGGATTGCGGGGGTCGGTGGCGGGTGTGGGCGGCGGTAGCGGTAAGCGGTGTTGTTGTTGTTGTTGTTGTCGTGGTTGATTGTCGCCGTGTTTGTTTTGTGGCGGCGGCCGACGGTTGGTTTTCTGTCACGTTGTTTTGTTTGAATACGTTGGTTGGCTTGCCTGCGTTCGTTCTTCTCGGATGTCTGTCTTGTCGAGTCGTGTCTGGTCTTTGTTTTGTTCCTTTGTGTGTGTGTGTGTTATGTTTTGCAACGGGGGGGCACGTTGAGATGCGGAAGGAGTCGGCGGGGATTTCGGTGGCGTGTAGAGCGAGCGAGCGCGCCTGCCTGGCCGTTGGCCGTCGGAGTGGAGTGCGGGTTTTTTTTGTTTTCGAAACGAAAGCGGCGGCCGGCCAGCCACCCGTGCGGTGTGACGTCGGCCGTTGGGTATTGTGCGCTTTGAGCGCCGGGGAGGGATGATGTGTGATTGTTGCGCGCTGCTAGCAGGCAGGCAGAGTGAGCGGGTGTGGCGGACGGACGGGAAGTGGTGGTTTTTGTTTTTGGGTTGCGGGGCGAGAGGCAGGCGACCGACAAAGTTTGCTCGCGACGGAGAGATGTTAGTGGCCCTGAAAAGGGCCGTTTTTGTTTGTGCGGTGCGGTGCCGCGGCGCGGTTTAGGCGCGCTCGCCGCGGATGCGGCGCGCGAGCTGGATGTCCTTGGGCATGATGGTGACGCGCTTGGCGTGGATTGCGCACAGGTTGGTGTCTTCGAAGAGGCCGACGAGGTAGGCCTCGCTGGCCTCCTGCAGGGCCATGACTGCGGAGCTCTGGAAGCGCAGGTCGGTCTTGAAGTCCTGGGCGATCTCGCGCACTAGGCGCTGGAATGGCAGCTTGCGGATGAGCAGCTCTGTGCTCTTCTGGTAGCGCCTGATTTCTCGCAGGGCGACGGTGCCCGGCCTGTAGCGGTGGGGCTTCTTGACGCCTCCGGTGGCGGGCGCGCTCTTCCTCGCCGCCTTGGTGGCGAGCTGTTTGCGCGGCGCCTTTCCGCCGGTGGACTTGCGGGCCGTTTGCTTTGTGCGGGCCATGGCGGTAGCGGTAGCGGTAGCGGAGCGGCGTGCGTGGAGGTTAGGTGCGGCGCGGCGTCCGGTGCTGCCTTGACAACGGGCCCGCGCGCCTCCGTGCTGCGCTTATATGCCCTCGGTTGCGCGTGGTGGGGGGAGGGCGGGCCAGAGTCTATATAGGGGGGCGGCGGGCGCGCTGGGCGCAGACCGTAGCCGACTCGCCAGCCGCTGCAGCTGCTGTTTGTGCACGTTTTGCTTTGCCCGAGGAAGGAAGGATGACAGGCCGCGGCAAGGGAGGAAAGGGGCTCGGCAAGGGTGGCGCCAAGCGGCACCGCAAGGTGTTGCGCGACAACATCCAGGGCATCACGAAGCCCGCCATCCGCCGCCTGGCTCGCAGGGGCGGCGTGAAGCGCATCTCTGGTCTGATCTACGAGGAGACCCGCGGGGTGCTGAAGGTGTTCCTGGAGAACGTGATCCGCGACGCGGTGACGTACACTGAGCACGCCAAGCGCAAGACTGTGACGGCCATGGACGTGGTGTACGCCCTGAAGAGGCAGGGGCGCACCCTGTACGGTTTCGGCGGTTAGGCTGCGTCGCAGCGGGCGCTGGCCTTCCCGCGGCCGTGCTTGTGGGTGGGAGAGACTAGAAAACGGCCCTTTTCAGGGCCACCACACTGTTCGGAAGTTGAAAAGTGCGAAAGAGTCTGTGTTGTTGCTGCGTGTGTGCGCGCTGTGTTGTTTGTTTGTTTGTTTCTTTCTTTCCGTTTGAGCGACGTGATGTGACTGGGAGGGGAGAAGGAAAGGAAACGTGTCATGTGGCTGGCTGTGTGTGGAGCTGCTTCGTTTGTGTGTCTTTGTATCGATCGCGACGGAGATGGCGGGCGGGCTGTGTGTTGTTGTGCGAGAGGCGGTGATTATTTGCTTGCGTGGTTTGTCTCTGTGTGTTTGTTTGCGGCGGCGTTGGGGTTTCCGAGGCAAGGCGTGTGGGCATAGGCGGCCGGATCAGCTGTTTCGTTCGTGTCGACGGCCGTTGCGCGCGGGAGTGGAGGGCGGTGTGTCGACACGCCTCCCTTTAACAATGGTCATTATTGCTGCCGTTGTCGGTTTGGAAGGCGACTGCGACGGTGCAAAATGTGTGCGTGTGTGTGTGTGTTGGGCCACACGGGCTGTGTGGACGACAAGATGGCGGACGTGCGCCGGCGGCGGCTGTGCTGTGACAGTGCAAAGTTAAAACAAAACAAGGTGCGGCGAGGACGACTGAAATTTTGCTTTGGACGTAGGTTTGTGTGGTGGCCCTGAAAAGGGCCGATTGTTGTGGGCCGAGCCGGCAAAGCGCGTTGCGTGCAGGGGAGCACGCGGCGCTGCGATTGCCTGGCCTCCTTTAGGCCTTCTTCTCGGTCTTCTTTGGCAGCAGGACGGCCTGGATGTTGGGCAGGACACCACCCTGTGCGATGGTGACGCCCGACAGGAGCTTGTTGAGCTCCTCGTCGTTGCGGATGGCAAGCTGCAGGTGGCGCGGGATGATGCGCGTCTTCTTGTTGTCGCGGGCCGCGTTTCCGGCCAGCTCGAGCACCTCAGCCGCGAGGTACTCCATGACGGCGGCGAGGTAGACGGGCGCCCCGGCGCCGACGCGCTCTGCGTAGTTTCCCTTGCGCAGGAGGCGGTGGATTCTGCCGACCGGGAACTGGAGCCCAGCCCTGCTTGAGCGGGACTTTGACTTGCCCTTGACTTTGCCTCCCTTTCCGCGTCCGGACATGGCGATGGGCTAGCGACGGTGCACACGAAACGGAAACGAAAACGACCGGTGCGAGCGGCAGCGAGTCGAGCAGCGGAGTGCGTGCCGGCGCAGCCGGGGTGGGGGTGCTTTATGGGCTCGGGTGCGGCGGCCGGTTGCGCGCGCGCCCCATTGGTCGGCGGCCGCAACAGGGCGAGCTGGTAAAGGTGCGGCGGCGGCTGGCGGCGGGTGCCACTGTGTGGGGAGACGCTGACTAGAGCGGAGCGCTTGCTACTGGTGTTGCTGCTGCCGTACGTTGGTTGGAGATGCCGCCCAAGACTAGCGGGAAGGCCGCCAAGAAGGCTGGCAAGGCGCAGAAGAACATTTCGAAGGGCGACAAGAAGAAGAAGCGCAAGAGGAAGGAGAGCTATGCCATCTACATCTACAAGGTGCTGAAGCAGGTGCACCCTGACACGGGCATCTCGTCGAAGGCGATGAGCATCATGAACAGCTTCGTGAACGACATTTTCGAGCGCATTGCGGCCGAGGCTTCTCGCCTGGCGCACTACAACAAGCGCTCGACCATCACGTCCCGCGAGATCCAGACCGCTGTGCGGCTGTTGCTGCCTGGCGAGCTGGCCAAGCACGCCGTGAGCGAGGGCACGAAGGCGGTGACCAAGTACACGAGCTCCAAGTAAGGAGGTGGCTCTGGAATGGAAGGAAGGATGGAGAAGGCTCCTCCGTTGCGAGAGCGGCGAAACGGCCCTTTTCAGGGCCACCAACTTGCCTTTTGCGGGAAGGGCGGAATTGTTGTTGTTGTTGTTGTTTGTGTGGACGGCTGTGATGTATGTGTGCATTTTGATTGTGGGTGGGGGGGCGCGTCAAAGCGTGTTGCGCGGGGTACGGCCACGAGGTTGGTCGCCGTGGCGTGGAATGGTGGCACGCCTCGTTGGCGTGGTTTTTGACCCATTGGTGTTGTTGGGGTGTGTGTGTGTTTGTGTGTTACCCGTCTGCGAGGGGGGACAGTGCGATCGGCGACTTTTGTGTCACCGTAACGACGGCCGTTTGCGGGTTTGTTTTTTTGCACATCATACATGGCGAGGGTGAAATGTGAAATGTTTTTGTTTGGTTTGTTTTTGCCGCCCACTATTCCCTTTGCTGTACGCCGAGTTTGACAATGGTGCGACGTAACTGCAGCGTGGAGGTGTGTGAGTGACGTTGAAATGAACGTGCCATTAAGACGCATTGTTGTTGTATTGTACTGTACGTGTACGGCGACACGCACGATGATGTACCATTCGACTCTGATGTTTGATAGCCGTGTCTGACTGATTGCGTACGACGCACGCACACCGATGTCGTCATTCAAGATGCACGCTAGACGGCGGCGGCGGCGGCGGCGCCGGTCGTTTGTTTGGCGAATGTCTGTACACGTGTTTGTCTGTGTCCATCCGGTATGTATTTGTTTGTTTGTTTGAAAGTGTTTTGTGTGTCGGTGACGTGGTCCGATCCGTCGCCCCCTGAGTAACTGTCGATCGGCGCGATAGACCGGCGTCACGCAACTGAACCGAAGTCTTGGGCACACCCGTCATACTGTTGTACACCGTCGCGCTGAGAACGGTAACGAAAGGTTGACTCTGATCGGTCGAATGTCTGGGCAGAACGTGAGGAATGAGGCAAGAGTGCAAGGAGGGGGGGGCAAAAGAGAGAGGAAGGGAAAAAGGGGAGAAACGCATTCGTAGAGCAACGGAACGTTCCCGTGTCGGAGGCGTATTGGAGCCGCACTGAAATGCGTTTAACGGCGGCGCGGCTGCAAGTGTCTGCCGTGGTGAACGTTACCTTTGACGGCTGCATTGGGCTTTGCCTTTGCTTTCGCTTTCGCTTTCGCTTTCCCGGATGTACGTAACGTTTGTTGATATGGTTCTGAGGAAGAGTGTATGACAGTGCCGTGCCGTCCATGTTCGTGTGCCCTCCCATTGTGTGTATGCTATTGTCTGTGTACTTGAATGATGTATGTAGGTGTTAGTGGACATGTTTTACCAGTGGGGGGAAATGGATCGTCGATAGTTGCCGTCACTCTGTCACGGTCGAGATGACGCACCCTCCGTACAGAAAGGTGTCGAGAAAGTGAGTGTGTGTGTGTGTGTGTGTGTGTGTGTGTGTGTGCGTGCGTGCGTCCGTGAATTGGCAGTGTTTGGAGGTGGGCGTGCCCTGCATGTGGCCCGGAAAAGGCTGTTCGTTAGGCGGTAGTGTTGTGTGGACAGGGGAGGGGCATGCGTAACGCTGCTGGCATGGCATTTCGGGAGATGGGAGGGGGCAAACGAGGAAACGAGGAGCGGCGGCCAAAGACGGGACGGGGAGGGGCGCGGTGTGGGTGGCTTGCGCCTGTGCTCGGCGTTGTGGTTTGTGCAAAAGAGGAGGAGAAAAACAATGTGAGTTGCCAGGGAGGGGAGCGGTGTTGTGTTGTGGTTGTCGTGGTGTAGCCGCAGACGCGGCTGTCAGTGAACGTGGCGAGACGGACGGATGCGCGGAGGGGCGGGGGCGGGGGCGGCGCATTTCGCCGGTGCCGTGCCGTGCCGTGCCGTGCCTGAAAGCCGCGTGGTCGCTGTGTTGTTGGTGGCGTGGGGGCGAGGAGAGTACCGTACGGGTGTGCTTGTGCGCCGGAAATGGCACACTGCGCCCGCCCGTCTTGGAGGCTGATGGCTGTGGTGTGGAAATGGGGCGCGGTGATGTTGAAGCACAGAAAAGAAACCAAGAAAACGGAAGGCGTGATGCGGCGGTGGTGGTGAGAGCGGGAAAAACAAAACAAAAGAAAAAAAACAACAAAAAAAAAGAAGGAAAAACAACAAGAAACAAAAAAGAAAACAAAAAGTCTATCAATATTAAAATGTAAATGGAAATGGAAATGGACCCAGGTATAACCTCCCTGCACAAATAGCAGAGAGTCCGATGATAATAAAAATGTGCCAGAATGTTAACGTCCCTACAAAACAAACCCAACGATAATATTAATGAAAGAGTGAACCGTATGTAACATTGCAACAGACATAATGAAACCTGATAAATTGTATAAGGGCAGCAGCCGTTGACCTTTGGCCCTGTATTCAGAATAAAAAGAGCCAAAGATCGTTACCCCAATGAAAAAGACACTGAAACACGTATGTAACATAGTAGCGATGGCGAGACATTGTAGCATCTGTGACCAGAGAGTTTGCGCTGGACTGCGCGAGTGTTGCGAGCGGTTCTCAGTCAGTCAGTCAGTCTGTGTAGTTGAGGGCTGTACTCTGTCAGTAGTCGTCGCGTGCAGTACGCTAATAGTCGTCATGCAGAGCGGTCGGTCAGTAGTAGCAGCCGAGTGCGGTTGTGTGATGTAGGCGGTCGGCAACACTGGTCAAGATGGTGAATAAGGTATACTGTTAATTAATATAATCATTAGATAATGAGAAATTGTATTTATTGTAATTATGCTCCAACAAGTTCCCCAATAATAATTTTTATTTCAAAAGCATTTTTCAAACATTTAATCTTTTATTGAACTAAAGAGTTCGTTCCACTTCTTTGAAGAAAAATGTCACTAAAATCACAAAAAAAGAGAATATTATTATTTGCAATGCAGTTCCTCCAAGCGCTGCGCAACAACCAGAGCAGAAATGTGACATCCATTTATTCGGAGGTAAGACTTTAATTCCGATTGTTTTGCACAGGGCCAAAGACCGATATTTCGGTTTAATTGAAGTTTCTTGTCACTGAACGGACTTTTTTAAATGTTGTGTGAAGACTTTATATTTGAGTCAGATTGCGAATTGCACATTGTTGTTGCCATTTTCAATACCTCTCATTGTGGGCGAGGTTACAATTAGCGCAATGTCCATTAGCATCCGTAAATAACATTGTCCATTATTTTAAATATTGCTGGGAGGTTACAACACACACACAAAACAAAAAACAAAAAGAAACAAAAAATTGCATTTATATCCGCTCCTCGATTGTAGATACCCCTTACACAGCTGTGTGCAATGAATGAGTGCTGGCTGGTAATTAATTGCACTCCTTGGAGGGAAATGCCATAGGAAGTAGTCTTTAAAAAGTGAATGTTTTTCGTTAAGAGACAAAAGTTACTTTAGAAAAAAAGTAATAGTGGGGCTTGTGTTGTTGAACAAAATAAGTACAATGAACATACGTTATCAGATTTGCGCAATGCAGCGTCACACCACCTCTTGATTATAACACAATATACTATACATCGTCCCGAACCGTGACCAGAGTCGCGAGACGAGCAGAGCACGCCGCCGACGCCCGCTCAGTACAACCGTCCACCCGCTACTACTGTCGACCGACTACTACCTCTCCCGACTCGCGCTACAATATATATAACAACTGTTCCTGGCGACCCGGTGCGTGCCACTACTGTCGTCTGGCGCGGTCCAAGCGCCGACTAGCAGCGATAAAGAACTCTCTGGTCAGACAGAGATGCTGTCATGCCTCGCCATCGCTCTGGTAATGAATACATACGTGTTGCAGCGTGCGTACCACCGGAACACGCAGTGGCGGAGCCAAAGACTGTGTTGTCGAGGTCGAGTGCGAGTGGGAAGAGAGGCAGCGTCGGCACGGAGATGCAAGCGAGCGCGAGACGCACGGGGGCTGCGGCGTGGCGCGTTTGCGGTCGGCGCCTTTGGTGGCAACGGCCGGGACAAGCAGCGGTGTATGGTGTGGTGCGGGGCGGACAGGGGCGGCGGTGGACGGGGAGGAGGCGGCGCGACGACGGCATGGGGGCGAAAACGGGACGGGGGACGGCGGATGTTGAGAGGCGTCACGCGCGGACAGGACACAGACACAGAGACACACAGAGTGGAAAGGGAGGGTGCGCGGTAGTAGTTGGGAATGTGCGTACCGTGCGGGATGGGAGTGGGCGAGGAACACGGTCGTGGCCCCTGTTTTGGGTGCGTGTGATGACGTCGGTGTGTTGTGGGAAGGGAAGGTGCTGTGGCGGCGCGCGTAATGGGCGTAGGCCGAAAAGAGAAAGGAACGTGGGCAGTGTGTTGGCAAGCGTCGGTTCGACTGCGACGTTGATGGGCAGGGCAGGGCAAGGTTAATGGTGGTAGGAGTAGGCGTGTGGGCGCAAAAAAATCTGCCGCTGCAGGCGGTGCCGTAACCGCCATGGCGGGAAGGAGAGAGGGCCAAAGAAAGAAAGAAAGAAGAAAAAAAAGGAGGGGGGGGGGGGCGAAAGTGGAGAGGCGGTGGTGTGAGAAGGGCGGGGGCGGAAGGAAGGCAGGAAGGACAAGAGGCGAGGCGACGGCTTGCTTTGTGTATCGGTCGGTCTCTGGCTATGCTTCGTTTTCTGCAGCAGGGTCGGTGCGCGGCGTGGCTCGCGGCAGTGGGAACGCCTGGTGGCTGGACGGCCAGCAATGCGGTTGGATGGGCGGCCACAGCACCGCACCTGTGCCCGAGGAGGAGACGCTGGCGGCGGGCCCTGAGGTGAGGCCGGCTCGGCTGGGGCTGTGGATGTGTAGGTGTGCGCGCTGCTGCAACAACGAGTAAAACGCGAGAAGAAGGGATGGCGGTAGAGAGGAAAAAAAAAAAAAAGGTCGTGTTGTGTTGATGCGCAGGCAGACGCGTACAGAGGGACGAGCCCGGTCTGCAGCAGGGTGTGGCCGTGCCGAGTGCAGAGCAGCGGCGGCTCGGTTCGGTTCGGCCCGGCCCGGCGGGCCGCGCTGTTGTCGCGGACGTGAGCGCCCCCTGGCGGGTGGCCGGAGGCGGCGCGGCGTGTTGGACGTGTGGCTGGTGGCAGTGCACAATTTGCGAGTGGCTGGCGGTGTGGTGTGGCGGTTGGCGCGTCGGGCGGCGGAGAGGTATGTGTTGGCGGGCGCCCTTTGCTGCGCTGCGTCGTTGCGTGTGCCGTACAGGGCGGGCGCTTGTCGACTGTGTGGGCGGTGTGGCGAATTGGCGTGAAACGGCTGCCGAGAGGTGTGTGGTAGCGAGCCGGTCGGTGGTGTCAGTGCGAAGGGGAATGTGCGTGCGTTTGGCGGTTTCGGTGTGCTTTTTGCGGCGTGAGAGTGGGAATTAGTGGGGCCGGCTGTTGTGTTGGTTCCTTGTGTCTTGTGTCGCGTAGCTTGATGGCAACGTGGAAGGACGCCGGTTTCGTTTCGAGCCTTGCGTGTGGTTGTCGACGTTGACTGGTTGGCGTGTGCCGATGCACGTGCATGTGTGGGTCGCGAGTGCGTTTTTGGCTGGCTGTGTGTGTGTGTGTGTGTGTGTTTTGGGGGGGAAGGGGGAGGCGGTGGTGAAAGTGCAGTCGTTGCCACGGGCGTCGTCGGGTGGGGCTGGGGCTGTGCGTCGTGGCGGAAAGGTGGTAGGTTGCGGGAAGCGAGCCCGTCGTTGACGGTGTCGCGTGAGTTGTGAATCGAGTGGGGCGCGGGGCGCGGGACAGGAGCAGCGTGCCGCTGCGTCGTGGTCGTCAGCAGAGGCTGTGCGTGTGCTTGTCCTTTTTGTGGGCGGTTCGTGCGAGGCGTTTTTGTTTTGTGTTGCCCTAGTTGTTAGTTTATTTTGTTTGTGTTTGTTATTTTGAGACGACGACTGGTTGGTGGCGTGCGCGCGAAGTGGCGGTGTGCGCTTCCGTGTCGTTTGTGTTGTTTGGTTTTTTTGTTTTTGTGTGTTTTTTTTTTTTTTTTTTTTGCACTGGGCCCCGGTGGGTGGGTGCGTGTGTGTCGATTGCCGGCTGGCGAGAGGTGCGCCATCGGCGGGTGGGTCGCCGGCACAAGTAGAGGCGGCGGCGTTGTTGCTGTTGTTGTGTGGTGTTTGTTTTGTTCGGCTGTGTCGGCGAGCTGTGTTGCGGTGCGTGTGAATGGTGGTGCAAAAGTGCTGGCGTTGGGGCTGCGACTGCGACGGCGGCGAGCCGCGGGCGCGCCATTGATAGTGATGTTGTGAACAGCGGCTGTGTACGGTAGTGGTGTTGTTGTAGCACGACGTGCATCCGGGCCGGCGCGGAAAGCGCAGTTGCGGGCGGTTTGCCCTTCGGTGCCAGCCATGTCGCGTGAGCGGCGGGTTGCTCTGGTGTCGACACGTGGTGCTCTGGGTTGTTGTGTGGTGCCCTTGGCCGGTGGGGGTGGTTCGCGTGTGTCTCGTTCGCGCTCGGTGTCTGGTCGTGGTCGTGGTCGTGCTGCTCCCCCGTCTGTCGGCGGTTTCCGACGTCGTCTGTACGTTTTTGTTCGTTTGCGGCGTGCCTGCCGACGTCGTCCCGTCGCGACCTTTCAACCGAAAGTGTGGCGCCCCGAAGGTGAACGAACGTAACCCTGACCTCGGCGCTTTACGCTGAGCCGAGCGAACCGAACCGAACCTAACGTGTGGTGTGGCGAGGTGAGCTCAGCCTGTGAGCCCCTAACGTCTACGTAAGGTAAGCTGTCCGGCTCACGCCTCACGTTTGAACGCTTTTGTAACCTACGTTTGACGCTTCTTAACTAGCACTGACCCCTTAACCTAACGTGTAACCTAACCTAACCTAACCTAACCTAACCTAACCTCTGACGCCTGACGTGTTTGAATGCTTAACCTAAGTTTGACGCTTAACCTAACCCAAGTCCCCTTAACCCTAACCCACGTCCACCTAACCTAACCTAACGTAGACGTGTAAACGTAATGTGTAACGCGTAACGTGTAAGGTCGGCTGTCGTGTGTGCTTGACGGCAGATTGGGTTGGTCTGTAGATTCGGATTGCGGTTTGCCTCGGTCGAGGGTTGGGTCGGAAGCGGCGAGGGGCGGCGGCGCCTGTTGCGCAGGCGGCGTCCGTTTGCGGCGGGCAATTGTTGAGAATCGGCTGTGAATGTTGGCGGGCGAGAGGAGGAGGGACGGGCGCGCGATGTGGCCCGACGGCTGCGGGCCGATCGGGAAACGGCGGGAGGGCGACGGAAGGCGATGGGGCGGCGGAGGCGCGTTTGCACGGCCGTCATCGCCGCACGCCTCGGCTTGTGTGGCTGTGGCGCCGGCCGCGCTGGCCGGGCTGCCGCGGCGACGGTGTGGGAGTTTTGCCGAAGGTTTGGCCATTGTGGCGGGTCGTCGGCTGGGGCTGTGGGGGCGGCATTTGGGCGGGGGCGGCGATTCTCGGCGGGCCGACCCAGGCTGTAGCGCGCGGTAGCTGCAGTTTGGCCGTGGTTTGCGGCGCTGCCGTGGCGACTGGTTGGCGACTGTGGTGTGGCTGTGTGTAGCCCCATCCTCGGTGGTTTGAAAGGCGCGGGCGGTTGTGGCGCAGGTTTGGGGCTGCTCCGCACAGGCTGTCGGACGTTGGGCGGTAGCAAGCGCGGGAGGCGCGGCGCGGCGGCGCGCAGAGTGGCGGCCGCTCTCTCGGCCGTCCGCGCCCGCCCGCGACACTGGCTGGGCCTTGTGATTCTCTGCTCTTGTGCTTGCGTGCCTGCCGTCCCGCTCGCTCTCGCTGTGTGTTACGCGCGTCGTCGAAATGGCAGATCAGGCGGCTACGAACGAGACTGCTGCGGCACCCGCCGCCACCGGCACTACGAAGAAGGCCAAGTCTGCGTCGTCTGCGAAGAAGCCGCGCGCCAAGCCTGCGCACCCGCGCACCTCTGAGATGGTGACGGCCGCCATCAAGAGTCTGAAGGAGCGCGGCGGGTCGTCGCTGCAGGCGATCAAGAAGTACATAGCCGCGCACTACAAGCTGGACGCGGAGAAGCTGGCGCCGTTTATCAAGAAGTACCTCAAGTCGGCCGTCGTGGCGGGCGAGCAGGTGCAGACGAAGGGGAAGGGCGCGTCCCGGCTCGTTCAAGCTTGCCGGCGCCGGCGGCGGGGGGGCGGCCGAGGGCGGCAAGGCTCGTGCTGGCGGTGCCAAGAAGAAGCGCGCCGCTCCGGCCAGCAAGGAGAAGAAGGGCGCCCGTGCGCCGGCGCAAAGAAGGCTGGTGGCGTGAAGGCGGCGACCGGTCGGAAGGCGGGCGCCGCCAAGAAGGCGTCTGCGGCGTCGGCCGCTCCCGCGGGTGCGAAGAAGGCGGCTGCGGCCAAGCCGGCCAAGGCCAAGTCGCCGTCGAAGGCGAAGAAGGCCGCCAAGGTTCCGACGAAGAAGCCGAAGGCGCCGCGCCCGAAGAAGGCGACGACGCCGTCTAAGGCGAAGGCTTCGCCCAAGAAGAAGAAGTAGAGTAGAGGAGAAAGAGATGGGAAAGGAAGGGTTGGCGCTTGACTCCGTCGTCCCCACCCCCCGTCGTCGTCTAGTGGCGCGCAAGAGACGCGCGGCCCAAAACGGCCCTTCTCAGGGCCATCAAAGCACGTCGGGGAAGGTTTTGATTGTCGTGTTGCGTTTGGTGTGGGTGTCTGTCTGGCGTTTCTGTATGCCCGTGGGGATGCTGTTTGCGTGCCGTGGTGGTTGGATTGCGGGGGTCGGTGGCGGGTGTGGGCGGCGGTAGCGGTAAGCGGTGTTGTTGTTGTTGTTGTTGTCGTGGTTGATTGTCGCCGTGTTTGTTTTGTGGCGGCGGCCGACGGTTGGTTTTCTGTCACGTTGTTTTGTTTGAATACGTTGGTTGGCTTGCCTGCGTTCGTTCTTCTCGGATGTCTGTCTTGTCGAGTCGTGTCTGGTCTTTGTTTTGTTCCTTTGTGTGTGTGTGTGTTATGTTTTGCAACGGGGGGGCACGTTGAGATGCGGAAGGAGTCGGCGGGGATTTCGGTGGCGTGTAGAGCGAGCGAGCGCGCCTGCCTGGCCGTTGGCCGTCGGAGTGGAGTGCGGGTTTTTTTTGTTTTCGAAACGAAAGCGGCGGCCGGCCAGCCACCCGTGCGGTGTGACGTCGGCCGTTGGGTATTGTGCGCTTTGAGCGCCGGGGAGGGATGATGTGTGATTGTTGCGCGCTGCTAGCAGGCAGGCAGAGTGAGCGGGTGTGGCGGACGGACGGGAAGTGGTGGTTTTTGTTTTTGGGTTGCGGGGCGAGAGGCAGGCGACCGACAAAGTTTGCTCGCGACGGAGAGATGTTAGTGGCCCTGAAAAGGGCCGTTTTTGTTTGTGCGGTGCGGTGCCGCGGCGCGGTTTAGGCGCGCTCGCCGCGGATGCGGCGCGCGAGCTGGATGTCCTTGGGCATGATGGTGACGCGCTTGGCGTGGATTGCGCACAGGTTGGTGTCTTCGAAGAGGCCGACGAGGTAGGCCTCGCTGGCCTCCTGCAGGGCCATGACTGCGGAGCTCTGGAAGCGCAGGTCGGTCTTGAAGTCCTGGGCGATCTCGCGCACTAGGCGCTGGAATGGCAGCTTGCGGATGAGCAGCTCTGTGCTCTTCTGGTAGCGCCTGATTTCTCGCAGGGCGACGGTGCCCGGCCTGTAGCGGTGGGGCTTCTTGACGCCTCCGGTGGCGGGCGCGCTCTTCCTCGCCGCCTTGGTGGCGAGCTGTTTGCGCGGCGCCTTTCCGCCGGTGGACTTGCGGGCCGTTTGCTTTGTGCGGGCCATGGCGGTAGCGGTAGCGGTAGCGGAGCGGCGTGCGTGGAGGTTAGGTGCGGCGCGGCGTCCGGTGCTGCCTTGACAACGGGCCCGCGCGCCTCCGTGCTGCGCTTATATGCCCTCGGTTGCGCGTGGTGGGGGGAGGGCGGGCCAGAGTCTATATAGGGGGGCGGCGGGCGCGCTGGGCGCAGACCGTAGCCGACTCGCCAGCCGCTGCAGCTGCTGTTTGTGCACGTTTTGCTTTGCCCGAGGAAGGAAGGATGACAGGCCGCGGCAAGGGAGGAAAGGGGCTCGGCAAGGGTGGCGCCAAGCGGCACCGCAAGGTGTTGCGCGACAACATCCAGGGCATCACGAAGCCCGCCATCCGCCGCCTGGCTCGCAGGGGCGGCGTGAAGCGCATCTCTGGTCTGATCTACGAGGAGACCCGCGGGGTGCTGAAGGTGTTCCTGGAGAACGTGATCCGCGACGCGGTGACGTACACTGAGCACGCCAAGCGCAAGACTGTGACGGCCATGGACGTGGTGTACGCCCTGAAGAGGCAGGGGCGCACCCTGTACGGTTTCGGCGGTTAGGCTGCGTCGCAGCGGGCGCTGGCCTTCCCGCGGCCGTGCTTGTGGGTGGGAGAGACTAGAAAACGGCCCTTTTCAGGGCCACCACACTGTTCGGAAGTTGAAAAGTGCGAAAGAGTCTGTGTTGTTGCTGCGTGTGTGCGCGCTGTGTTGTTTGTTTGTTTGTTTCTTTCTTTCCGTTTGAGCGACGTGATGTGACTGGGAGGGGAGAAGGAAAGGAAACGTGTCATGTGGCTGGCTGTGTGTGGAGCTGCTTCGTTTGTGTGTCTTTGTATCGATCGCGACGGAGATGGCGGGCGGGCTGTGTGTTGTTGTGCGAGAGGCGGTGATTATTTGCTTGCGTGGTTTGTCTCTGTGTGTTTGTTTGCGGCGGCGTTGGGGTTTCCGAGGCAAGGCGTGTGGGCATAGGCGGCCGGATCAGCTGTTTCGTTCGTGTCGACGGCCGTTGCGCGCGGGAGTGGAGGGCGGTGTGTCGACACGCCTCCCTTTAACAATGGTCATTATTGCTGCCGTTGTCGGTTTGGAAGGCGACTGCGACGGTGCAAAATGTGTGCGTGTGTGTGTGTGTTGGGCCACACGGGCTGTGTGGACGACAAGATGGCGGACGTGCGCCGGCGGCGGCTGTGCTGTGACAGTGCAAAGTTAAAACAAAACAAGGTGCGGCGAGGACGACTGAAATTTTGCTTTGGACGTAGGTTTGTGTGGTGGCCCTGAAAAGGGCCGATTGTTGTGGGCCGAGCCGGCAAAGCGCGTTGCGTGCAGGGGAGCACGCGGCGCTGCGATTGCCTGGCCTCCTTTAGGCCTTCTTCTCGGTCTTCTTTGGCAGCAGGACGGCCTGGATGTTGGGCAGGACACCACCCTGTGCGATGGTGACGCCCGACAGGAGCTTGTTGAGCTCCTCGTCGTTGCGGATGGCAAGCTGCAGGTGGCGCGGGATGATGCGCGTCTTCTTGTTGTCGCGGGCCGCGTTTCCGGCCAGCTCGAGCACCTCAGCCGCGAGGTACTCCATGACGGCGGCGAGGTAGACGGGCGCCCCGGCGCCGACGCGCTCTGCGTAGTTTCCCTTGCGCAGGAGGCGGTGGATTCTGCCGACCGGGAACTGGAGCCCAGCCCTGCTTGAGCGGGACTTTGACTTGCCCTTGACTTTGCCTCCCTTTCCGCGTCCGGACATGGCGATGGGCTAGCGACGGTGCACACGAAACGGAAACGAAAACGACCGGTGCGAGCGGCAGCGAGTCGAGCAGCGGAGTGCGTGCCGGCGCAGCCGGGGTGGGGGTGCTTTATGGGCTCGGGTGCGGCGGCCGGTTGCGCGCGCGCCCCATTGGTCGGCGGCCGCAACAGGGCGAGCTGGTAAAGGTGCGGCGGCGGCTGGCGGCGGGTGCCACTGTGTGGGGAGACGCTGACTAGAGCGGAGCGCTTGCTACTGGTGTTGCTGCTGCCGTACGTTGGTTGGAGATGCCGCCCAAGACTAGCGGGAAGGCCGCCAAGAAGGCTGGCAAGGCGCAGAAGAACATTTCGAAGGGCGACAAGAAGAAGAAGCGCAAGAGGAAGGAGAGCTATGCCATCTACATCTACAAGGTGCTGAAGCAGGTGCACCCTGACACGGGCATCTCGTCGAAGGCGATGAGCATCATGAACAGCTTCGTGAACGACATTTTCGAGCGCATTGCGGCCGAGGCTTCTCGCCTGGCGCACTACAACAAGCGCTCGACCATCACGTCCCGCGAGATCCAGACCGCTGTGCGGCTGTTGCTGCCTGGCGAGCTGGCCAAGCACGCCGTGAGCGAGGGCACGAAGGCGGTGACCAAGTACACGAGCTCCAAGTAAGGAGGTGGCTCTGGAATGGAAGGAAGGATGGAGAAGGCTCCTCCGTTGCGAGAGCGGCGAAACGGCCCTTTTCAGGGCCACCAACTTGCCTTTTGCGGGAAGGGCGGAATTGTTGTTGTTGTTGTTGTTTGTGTGGACGGCTGTGATGTATGTGTGCATTTTGATTGTGGGTGGGGGGGCGCGTCAAAGCGTGTTGCGCGGGGTACGGCCACGAGGTTGGTCGCCGTGGCGTGGAATGGTGGCACGCCTCGTTGGCGTGGTTTTTGACCCATTGGTGTTGTTGGGGTGTGTGTGTGTTTGTGTGTTACCCGTCTGCGAGGGGGGACAGTGCGATCGGCGACTTTTGTGTCACCGTAACGACGGCCGTTTGCGGGTTTGTTTTTTTGCACATCATACATGGCGAGGGTGAAATGTGAAATGTTTTTGTTTGGTTTGTTTTTGCCGCCCACTATTCCCTTTGCTGTACGCCGAGTTTGACAATGGTGCGACGTAACTGCAGCGTGGAGGTGTGTGAGTGACGTTGAAATGAACGTGCCATTAAGACGCATTGTTGTTGTATTGTACTGTACGTGTACGGCGACACGCACGATGATGTACCATTCGACTCTGATGTTTGATAGCCGTGTCTGACTGATTGCGTACGACGCACGCACACCGATGTCGTCATTCAAGATGCACGCTAGACGGCGGCGGCGGCGGCGGCGCCGGTCGTTTGTTTGGCGAATGTCTGTACACGTGTTTGTCTGTGTCCATCCGGTATGTATTTGTTTGTTTGTTTGAAAGTGTTTTGTGTGTCGGTGACGTGGTCCGATCCGTCGCCCCCTGAGTAACTGTCGATCGGCGCGATAGACCGGCGTCACGCAACTGAACCGAAGTCTTGGGCACACCCGTCATACTGTTGTACACCGTCGCGCTGAGAACGGTAACGAAAGGTTGACTCTGATCGGTCGAATGTCTGGGCAGAACGTGAGGAATGAGGCAAGAGTGCAAGGAGGGGGGGGCAAAAGAGAGAGGAAGGGAAAAAGGGGAGAAACGCATTCGTAGAGCAACGGAACGTTCCCGTGTCGGAGGCGTATTGGAGCCGCACTGAAATGCGTTTAACGGCGGCGCGGCTGCAAGTGTCTGCCGTGGTGAACGTTACCTTTGACGGCTGCATTGGGCTTTGCCTTTGCTTTCGCTTTCGCTTTCGCTTTCCCGGATGTACGTAACGTTTGTTGATATGGTTCTGAGGAAGAGTGTATGACAGTGCCGTGCCGTCCATGTTCGTGTGCCCTCCCATTGTGTGTATGCTATTGTCTGTGTACTTGAATGATGTATGTAGGTGTTAGTGGACATGTTTTACCAGTGGGGGGAAATGGATCGTCGATAGTTGCCGTCACTCTGTCACGGTCGAGATGACGCACCCTCCGTACAGAAAGGTGTCGAGAAAGTGAGTGTGTGTGTGTGTGTGTGTGTGTGTGTGTGTGTGTGCGTGCGTGCGTCCGTGAATTGGCAGTGTTTGGAGGTGGGCGTGCCCTGCATGTGGCCCGGAAAAGGCTGTTCGTTAGGCGGTAGTGTTGTGTGGACAGGGGAGGGGCATGCGTAACGCTGCTGGCATGGCATTTCGGGAGATGGGAGGGGGCAAACGAGGAAACGAGGAGCGGCGGCCAAAGACGGGACGGGGAGGGGCGCGGTGTGGGTGGCTTGCGCCTGTGCTCGGCGTTGTGGTTTGTGCAAAAGAGGAGGAGAAAAACAATGTGAGTTGCCAGGGAGGGGAGCGGTGTTGTGTTGTGGTTGTCGTGGTGTAGCCGCAGACGCGGCTGTCAGTGAACGTGGCGAGACGGACGGATGCGCGGAGGGGCGGGGGCGGGGGCGGCGCATTTCGCCGGTGCCGTGCCGTGCCGTGCCGTGCCTGAAAGCCGCGTGGTCGCTGTGTTGTTGGTGGCGTGGGGGCGAGGAGAGTACCGTACGGGTGTGCTTGTGCGCCGGAAATGGCACACTGCGCCCGCCCGTCTTGGAGGCTGATGGCTGTGGTGTGGAAATGGGGCGCGGTGATGTTGAAGCACAGAAAAGAAACCAAGAAAACGGAAGGCGTGATGCGGCGGTGGTGGTGAGAGCGGGGAAAAACAAAACAAAAGAAAAAAAACAACAAAAAAAAAGAAGGAAAAACAACAAGAAACAAAAAAGAAAACAAAAAGTCTATCAATATTAAAATGTAAATGGAAATGGAAATGGACCCAGGTATAACCTCCCTGCACAAATAGCAGAGAGTCCGATGATAATAAAAATGTGCCAGAATGTTAACGTCCCTACAAAACAAACCCAACGATAATATTAATGAAAGAGTGAACCGTATGTAACATTGCAACAGACATAATGAAACCTGATAAATTGTATAAGGGCAGCAGCCGTTGACCTTTGGCCCTGTATTCAGAATAAAAAGAGCCAAAGATCGTTACCCCAATGAAAAAGACACTGAAACACGTATGTAACATAGTAGCGATGGCGAGACATTGTAGCATCTGTGACCAGAGAGTTTGCGCTGGACTGCGCGAGTGTTGCGAGCGGTTCTCAGTCAGTCAGTCAGTCTGTGTAGTTGAGGGCTGTACTCTGTCAGTAGTCGTCGCGTGCAGTACGCTAATAGTCGTCATGCAGAGCGGTCGGTCAGTAGTAGCAGCCGAGTGCGGTTGTGTGATGTAGGCGGTCGGCAACACTGGTCAAGATGGTGAATAAGGTATACTGTTAATTAATATAATCATTAGATAATGAGAAATTGTATTTATTGTAATTATGCTCCAACAAGTTCCCCAATAATAATTTTTATTTCAAAAGCATTTTTCAAACATTTAATCTTTTATTGAACTAAAGAGTTCGTTCCACTTCTTTGAAGAAAAATGTCACTAAAATCACAAAAAAAGAGAATATTATTATTTGCAATGCAGTTCCTCCAAGCGCTGCGCAACAACCAGAGCAGAAATGTGACATCCATTTATTCGGAGGTAAGACTTTAATTCCGATTGTTTTGCACAGGGCCAAAGACCGATATTTCGGTTTAATTGAAGTTTCTTGTCACTGAACGGACTTTTTTAAATGTTGTGTGAAGACTTTATATTTGAGTCAGATTGCGAATTGCACATTGTTGTTGCCATTTTCAATACCTCTCATTGTGGGCGAGGTTACAATTAGCGCAATGTCCATTAGCATCCGTAAATAACATTGTCCATTATTTTAAATATTGCTGGGAGGTTACAACACACACACAAAACAAAAAACAAAAAGAAACAAAAAATTGCATTTATATCCGCTCCTCGATTGTAGATACCCCTTACACAGCTGTGTGCAATGAATGAGTGCTGGCTGGTAATTAATTGCACTCCTTGGAGGGAAATGCCATAGGAAGTAGTCTTTAAAAAGTGAATGTTTTTCGTTAAGAGACAAAAGTTACTTTAGAAAAAAAGTAATAGTGGGGCTTGTGTTGTTGAACAAAATAAGTACAATGAACATACGTTATCAGATTTGCGCAATGCAGCGTCACACCACCTCTTGATTATAACACAATATACTATACATCGTCCCGAACCGTGACCAGAGTCGCGAGACGAGCAGAGCACGCCGCCGACGCCCGCTCAGTACAACCGTCCACCCGCTACTACTGTCGACCGACTACTACCTCTCCCGACTCGCGCTACAATATATATAACAACTGTTCCTGGCGACCCGGTGCGTGCCACTACTGTCGTCTGGCGCGGTCCAAGCGCCGACTAGCAGCGATAAAGAACTCTCTGGTCAGACAGAGATGCTGTCATGCCTCGCCATCGCTCTGGTAATGAATACATACGTGTTGCAGCGTGCGTACCACCGGAACACGCAGTGGGCGGAGCCAAAGACTGTGTTGTCGAGGTCGAGTGCGAGTGGGAAGAGAGGCAGCGTCGGCACGGAGATGCAAGCGAGCGCGAGACGCACGGGGGCTGCGGCGTGGCGCGTTTGCGGTCGGCGCCTTTGGTGGCAACGGCCGGGACAAGCAGCGGTGTATGGTGTGGTGCGGGCGGACAGGGGCGGCGGTGGACGGGGAGGAGGCGGCGCGACGACGGCATGGGGGCGAAAACGGGACGGGGGACGGCGGATGTTGAGAGGCGTCACGCGCGGACAGGACACAGACACAGAGACACACAGAGTGGAAAGGGAGGGTGCGCGGTAGTAGTTGGGAATGTGCGTACCGTGCGGGATGGGAGTGGGCGAGGAACACGGTCGTGGCCCCTGTTTTGGGTGCGTGTGATGACGTCGGTGTGTTGTGGGAAGGGAAGGTGCTGTGGCGGCGGCGCGTAATGGGCGTAGGCCGAAAAGAGAAAGGAACGTGGGCAGTGTGTTGGCAAGCGTCGGTTCGACTGCGACGTTGATGGGCAGGGCAGGGCAAGGTTAATGGTGGTAGGAGTAGGCGTGTGGGCGCAAAAAATCTGCCGCTGCAGGCGGTGCCGTAACCGCCATGGCGGGAAGGAGAGAGGGCCAAAGAAAGAAAGAAAGAAGAAAAAAAAGGAGGGGGGGGGGGGCGAAAGTGGAGAGGCGGTGGTGTGAGAAGGGCGGGGGCGGAAGGAAGGCAGGAAGGACAAGAGGCGAGGCGACGGCTTGCTTTGTGTATCGGTCGGTCTCTGGCTATGCTTCGTTTTCTGCAGCAGGGTCGGTGCGCGGCGTGGCTCGCGGCAGTGGGAACGCCTGGTGGCTGGACGGCCAGCAATGCGGTTGGATGGGCGGCCACAGCACCGCACCTGTGCCCGAGGAGGAGACGCTGGCGGCGGGCCCTGAGGTGAGGCCGGCTCGGCTGGGGCTGTGGATGTGTAGGTGTGCGCCGCTGCTGCAACAACGAGTAAAACGCGAGAAGAAGGGATGGCGGTAGAGAGGAAAAAAAAAAAAAAGGTCGTGTTGTGTTGATGCGCAGGCAGACGCGTACAGAGGGACGAGCCCGGTCTGCAGCAGGGTGTGGCCGTGCCGAGTGCAGAGCAGCGGCGGCTCGGTTCGGTTCGGCCCGGCCCGGCGGGCCGCGCTGTTGTCGCGGACGTGAGCGCCCCCTGGCGGGTGGCCGGAGGCGGCGCGGCGTGTTGGACGTGTGGCTGGTGGCAGTGCACAATTTGCGAGTGGCTGGCGGTGTGGTGTGGCGGTTGGCGCGTCGGGCGGCGGAGAGGTATGTGTTGCGGGCGCCCTTTGCTGCGCTGCGTCGTTGCGTGTGCCGTACAGGGCGGGGCGCTTGTCGACTGTGTGGGCGGTGTGGCGAATTGGCGTGAAACGGCTGCCGAGAGGTGTGTGGTAGCGAGCCGGTCGGTGGTGTCAGTGCGAAGGGGAATGTGCGTGCGTTTGGCGGTTTCGGTGTGCTTTTTGCGGCGTGAGAGTGGGAATTAGTGGGGCCGGCTGTTGTGTTGGTTCCTTGTGTCTTGTGTCGCGTAGCTTGATGGCAACGTGGAAGGACGCCGGTTTCGTTTCGAGCCTTGCGTGTGGTTGTCGACGTTGACTGGTTGGCGTGTGCCGATGCACGTGCATGTGTGGGTCGCGAGTGCGTTTTTGGCTGGCTGTGTGTGTGTGTGTGTGTGTGTTTTGGGGGGGAAGGGGGAGGCGGTGGTGAAAGTGCAGTCGTTGCCACGGGCGTCGTCGGGTGGGGCTGGGGCTGTGCGTCGTGGCGGAAAGGTGGTAGGTTGCGGGAAGCGAGCCCGTCGTTGACGGTGTCGCGTGAGTTGTGAATCGAGTGGGGCGCGGGGCGCGGGACAGGAGCAGCGTGCCGCTGCGTCGTGGTCGTCAGCAGAGGCTGTGCGTGTGCTTGTCCTTTTTGTGGGCGGTTCGTGCGAGGCGTTTTTGTTTTGTGTTGCCCTAGTTGTTAGTTTATTTTGTTTGTGTTTGTTATTTTGAGACGACGACTGGTTGGTGGCGTGCGCGCGAAGTGGCGGTGTGCGCTTCCCGTGTCGTTTGTGTTGTTTGGTTTTTTTGTTTTTGTGTGTTTTTTTTTTTTTTTTTTTTTGCACTGGGCCCCGGTGGGTGGGTGCGTGTGTGTCGATTGCCGGCTGGCGAGAGGTGCGCCATCGGCGGGGTGGGTCGCCGGCACAAGTAGAGGCGGCGGCGTTGTTGCTGTTGTTGTGTGGTGTTTGTTTTGTTCGGCTGTGTCGGCGAGCTGTGTTGCGGTGCGTGTGAATGGTGGTGCAAAAGTGCTGGCGTTGGGGCTGCGACTGCGACGGCGGCGAGCCGCGGGCGCGCCATTGATAGTGATGTTGTGAACAGCGGCTGTGTACGGTAGTGGTGTTGTTGTAGCACGACGTGCATCCGGGCCGGCGCGGAAAGCGCAAGTTGCGGGCGGTTGCCCTTCGGTGCCAGCCATGTCGCGTGAGCGGCGGGTTGCTCTGGTGTCGACACGTGGTGCTCTGGGTTGTTGTGTGGTGCCCTTTGGCCGGTGGGGGTGGTTCGCGTGTGTCTCGTTCGCGCTCGGTGTCTGGTCGTGGTCGTGGTCGTGCTGCTCCCCCGTCTGTCGGCGGTTTCCGACGTCGTCTGTACGTTTTTGTTCGTTTGCGGCGTGCCTGCCGACGTCGTCCCGTCGCGACCTTTCAACCGAAAGTGTGGCGCCCGAAGGTGAACGAACGTAACCCTGACCTCGGCGCTTTACGCTGAGCCGAGCGAACCGAACCGAACCTAACGTGTGGTGTGGCGAGGTGAGCTCAGCCTGTGAGCCCCTAACGTCTACGTAAGGTAAGCTGTCCGGCTCACGCCTCACGTTTGAACGCTTTTGTAACCTACGTTTGACGCTTCCTTAACCTAGCACTGACCCCTTAACCTAACGTGTAACCTAACCTAACCTAACCTAACCTAACCTAACCTCTGACGCCTGACGTGTTTGAATGCTTAACCTAAGTTTGACGCTTAACCTAACCCAAGTCCCCTTAACCTAACCCACGTCCACCTAACCTAACCTAACGTAGACGTGTAAACGTAATGTGTAACGCGTAACGTGTAAGGTCGGCTGTCGTGTGTGCTTGACGGCAGATTGGGTTGGTCTGTAGATTCGGATTGCGGTTTGCCTCGGTCGAGGGGTTGGGTCGGAAGCGGCGAGGGGCGGCGGCGCCTGTTGCGCAGGCGGCGTCCGTTTGCGGCGGGCAATTGTTGAGAAACGGCTGTGAATGTTGGCGGGCGAGAGGAGGAGGACGGCGCGCGATGTGGCCCGACGGCTGCGGGCCGATCGGGAAACGGCGGGAGGGCGACGGAAGGCGATGGGGCGGCGGAGGCGCGTTTGCACGGCCGTCATCGCCGCACGCCTCGGCTTGTGTGGCTGTGGCGCCGGCCGCGCTGGCCGGGCTGCCGCGGCGACGGTGTGGGAGTTTTGCCGAAGGTTTGGCCATTGTGGCGGGTCGTCGGCTGGGGCTGTGGGGGCGGCATTTGGGCGGGGGCGGCGATTCTCGGCGGGCCGACCCAGGCTGTAGCGCGCGGTAGCTGCAGTTTGGCCGTGGTTTGCGGCGCTGCCGTGGCGACTGGTTGGCGACTGTGGTGTGGCTGTGTGTAGCCCCATCCTCGGTGGTTTGAAAGGCGCGGGCGGTTGTGGCGCAGGTTTGGGGCTGCTCCGCACAGGCTGTCGGACGTTGGGCGGTAGCAAGCGCGGGAGGCGCGGCGCGGCGGCGCGCAGAGTGGCGGCCGCTCTCTCGGCCGTCCGCGCCCGCCCGCGACACTGGCTGGGCCTTGTGATTCTCTGCTCTGCTGCTGTGCTGTGCTTGCGTGCCTGCCGTCCCGCTCGCTCTCGCAGTGTGTTACGCGCGTCGTCGAAATGGCAGATCAGGCGGCTACGAACGAGACTGCTGCGGCACCCGCCGCCACCGGCACTACGAAGAAGGCCAAGTCTGCGTCGTCTGCGAAGAAGCCGCGCGCCAAGCCTGCGCACCCGCGCACCTCTGAGATGGTGACGGCCGCCATCAAGAGTCTGAAGGAGCGCGGCGGGTCGTCGCTGCAGGCGATCAAGAAGTACATAGCCGCGCACTACAAGCTGGACGCGGAGAAGCTGGCGCCGTTTATCAAGAAGTACCTCAAGTCGGCCGTCGTGGCGGGCGAGCTGGTGCAGACGAAGGGGAAGGGCGCGTCCGGCTCGTTCAAGCTTGCCGGCGCCGGCGGCGGGGGGGCGGCCGAGGGCGGCAAGGCTCGTGCTGGCGGTGCCAAGAAGAAGCGCGCCGCTCCGGCCAGCAAGGAGAAGAAGGGCGCCCGTGCGGCCGGCGCAAAGAAGGCTGGTGGCGTGAAGGCGGCGACCGGTCGGAAGGCGGGCGCCGCCAAGAAGGCGTCTGCGGCGTCGGCCGCTCCCGCGGGTGCGAAGAAGGCGGCTGCGGCCAAGCCGGCCAAGGCCAAGTCGCCGTCGAAGGCGAAGAAGGCCGCCAAGGTTCCGACGAAGAAGCCGAAGGCGCCGCGCCCGAAGAAGGCGACGACGCCGTCTAAGGCGAAGGCTTCGCCCAAGAAGAAGAAGTAGAGTAGAGGAGAAAGAGATGGGGGAAAGGAAGGGTTTGGCGCTTGACTCCGTCGTCCCCACCCCCCGTCGTCGTCTAGTGGCGCGCAAGAGACGCGCGGCCCAAAACGGCCCTTCTCAGGGCCATCAAAGCACGTCGGGGAAGGTTTTGATTGTCGTGTTGCGTTTGGTGTGGGTGTCTGTCTGTATGCCCGTGGGGATGCTGTTTGCGTGCCGTGGTGGTTGGATTGCGGGGGTCGGTGGCGGGTGTGGGCGGCGGTAGCGGTAAGCGGTGTTGTTGTTGTTGTTGTTGTTGTTGTTGTCGTGGTTGATTGTCGCCGTGTTTGTGGCGGCGGCCGACGGTTGGTTTTCTGTCACGTTGTTTAGTTTGAATACGTTGGTTGGCTTGCCTGCGTTCGTTCTTCTCGGATGTCTGTCTTGTCGAGTCGTGTCTGGTCTTTGTTTTGTTCCTTTGTGTGTGTGTGTGTTATGTTTTGCAACGGGGGGCACGTTGAGATGCGGAAGGAGTCGGCGGGGATTTCGGTGGCGTGTAGAGCGAGCGAGCGCGTCGGAGTGGAGTGCGGGTTTTTTTTGTTTTCGAAACGAAAGCGGCGGCCGGCCAGCCACCCGTGCGGTGTGACGTCGGCCGTTGGGTATTGTGCGCTTTGAGCGCCGGGGAGGGATGATGTGTGATTGTTGCGCGCTGCTAGCAGGCAGGCAGAGTGAGCGGGTGTGGCGGACGGACGGGAAGTGGTGGTTTTTGTTTTTGGGTTGCGGGGCGAGAGGCAGGCGACCGACAAAGTTTGCTCGCGACGGAGAGATGTTAGTGGCCCTGAAAAGGGCCGTTTTTGTTTGTGCGGTGCGGTGCCGCGGCGCGGTTTAGGCGCGCTCGCCGCGGATGCGGCGCGCGAGCTGGATGTCCTTGGGCATGATGGTGACGCGCTTGGCGTGGATTGCGCACAGGTTGGTGTCTTCGAAGAGGCCGACGAGGTAGGCCTCGCTGGCCTCCTGCAGGGCCATGACTGCGGAGCTCTGGAAGCGCAGGTCGGTCTTGAAGTCCTGGGCGATCTCGCGCACTAGGCGCTGGAATGGCAGCTTGCGGATGAGCAGCTCTGTGCTCTTCTGGTAGCGCCTGATTTCTCGCAGGGCGACGGTGCCCGGCCTGTAGCGGTGGGGCTTCTTGACGCCTCCGGTGGCGGGCGCGCTCTTCCTCGCCGCCTTGGTGGCGAGCTGTTTGCGCGGCGCCTTTCCGCCGGTGGACTTGCGGGCCGTTTGCTTTGTGCGGGCCATGGCGGTAGCGGTAGCGGAGCGGCGTGCGTGGAGGTTAGGTGTGGCGCGGCGTCCGGTGCTGCCTTGACAACGGGCCCGCGCGCCTCCGTGCTGCGCTTATATGCCCTCGGTTGCGCGTGGTGGGGGGAGGGCGGGCCAGAGTCTATATAGGGGGGCGGCGGGCGCGCTGGGCGCAGACCGTAGCCGACTCGCCAGCCGCTGCAGCCGCTGTTTGTGCACGTTTTGCTTTGCCCGAGGAAGGAAGGATGACAGGCCGCGGCAAGGGAGGAAAGGGGCTCGGCAAGGGTGGCGCCAAGCGGCACCGCAAGGTGTTGCGCGACAACATCCAGGGCATCACGAAGCCCGCCATCCGCCGCCTGGCTCGCAGGGGCGGCGTGAAGCGCATCTCTGGTCTGATCTACGAGGAGACCCGCGGGGTGCTGAAGGTGTTCCTGGAGAACGTGATCCGCGACGCGGTGACGTACACTGAGCACGCCAAGCGCAAGACTGTGACGGCCATGGACGTGGTGTACGCCCTGAAGAGGCAGGGGCGCACCCTGTACGGTTTCGGCGGTTAGGCTGCGTCGCAGCGGGCGCTGGCCTTCCCGCGGCCGTGCTTGTGGGTGGGAGAGACTAGAAAACGGCCCTTTTCAGGGCCACCACACTGTTCGGAAGTTGAAAAGTGCGAAAGAGTCTGTGTTGTTGCTGCGTGTGTGCGCTGTGTTGTTTGTTTGTTTCTTTCTTTCTTTCCGTTTGAGCGACGTGATGTGACTGGGAGGGGAGAAGGAAAGGAAACGTGTCATGTGGCTGGCTGTGTGTGGAGCTGCTTCGTTTGTGTGTCTTTGTATCGATCGCGACGGAGATGGCGGGCTGTGTGTTGTTGTGCGAGAGGCGGTGATTATTTGCTTGCGTGGTTTGGCTCTGTGTGTTTGTTTGCGGCGGCGTTGGGGTTTCCGAGGCAAGGCGTGTGGGCATAGGCGGCCGGATCAGCTGTTTCGTTCGTGTCGACGGCCGTTGCGCGCGGGAGTGGAGGGCGGTGTGTCGACACGCCTCCCTTTAACAATGGTCATTATTGCTGCCGTTGTCGGTTTGGAAGGCGACTGCGACCGTGCAAAATGTGTGTGTGTGTGTGTGTGTGTTGGGCCACACGGGCTGTGTGGGCGACAAGATGGCGGACGTGCGCCGGCGGCGGCTGTGCTGTGACAGTGCAAAGTTAAAACAAAACAAGGTGCGGCGAGGACGACTGCAAT
The DNA here is from genome assembly GCF_021461395.2 of Schistocerca americana. Taxonomy (NCBI): domain Eukaryota; kingdom Metazoa; phylum Arthropoda; class Insecta; order Orthoptera; family Acrididae; genus Schistocerca; species Schistocerca americana. Next base: position 31,144 of record NW_025726647.1, read on the forward strand.
TTTGCTTTGGACGTAGGTTTGTGTGGTGGCCCTGAAAAGGGCCGATTGTTGTGGGCCGAGCCGGCAAAGCGCGTTGCGTGCAGGGGAGCACGCGGCGCTGCGATTGCCTGGCCTCCTTTAGGCCTTCTTCTCGGTCTTCTTTGGCAGCAGGACGGCCTGGATGTTGGGCAGGACACCACCCTGTGCGATGGTGACGCCCGACAGGAGCTTGTTGAGCTCCTCGTCGTTGCGGATGGCAAGCTGCAGGTGGCGCGGGATGATGCGCGTCTTCTTGTTGTCGCGGGCCGCGTTTCCGGCCAGCTCGAGCACCTCAGCCGCGAGGTACTCCATGACGGCGGCGAGGTAGACGGGCGCCCCGGCGCCGACGCGCTCTGCGTAGTTTCCCTTGCGCAGGAGGCGGTGGATTCTGCCGACCGGGAACTGGAGCCCAGCCCTGCTTGAGCGGGACTTTGACTTGCCCTTGACTTTGCCTCCCTTTCCGCGTCCGGACATGGCGATGGGCTAGCGACGGTGCACACGAAACGGAAACGAAAACGACCGGTGCGAGCGGCAGCGAGTCGAGCAGCGGAGTGCGTGCCGGCGCAGCCGGGGTGGGGGTGCTTTATGGGCTCGGGTGCGGCGGCCGGTTGCGCGCGCGCCCCATTGGTCGGCGGCCGCAACAGGGCGAGCTGGTAAAGGTGCGGCGGCGGCTGGCGGCGGGTGCCACTGTGTGGGGAGACGCTGACTAGAGCGGAGCGCTTGCTACTGGTGTTGCTGCTGCCGTACGTTGGTTCGAGATGCCGCCCAAGACTAGCGGGAAGGCCGCCAAGAAGGCTGGCAAGGCGCAGAAGAACATTTCGAAGGGCGACAAGAAGAAGAAGCGCAAGAGGAAGGAGAGCTATGCCATCTACATCTACAAGGTGCTGAAGCAGGTGCACCCTGACACGGGCATCTCGTCGAAGGCGATGAGCATCATGAACAGCTTCGTGAACGACATTTTCGAGCGCATTGCGGCCGAGGCTTCTCGCCTGGCGCACTACAACAAGCGCTCGACCATCACGTCCCGCGAGATCCAGACCGCTGTGCGGCTGTTGCTGCCTGGCGAGCTGGCCAAGCACGCCGTGAGCGAGGGCACGAAGGCGGTGACCAAGTACACGAGCTCCAAGTAAGGAGGTGGCTCTGGAATGGAAGGAAGGATGGAGAAGGCTCCTCCGTTGCGAGAGCGGCAAAACGGCCCTTTTCAGGGCCACCAACTTGCCTTTTGCGGGAAGGGCGGAATTGTTGTTGTTGTTTGTGTGGACGGCTGTGATGTATGTGTGCATTTTGATTGTGGGTGGGGGGGCGCGTCAAAGCGTGTTGCGCGGGGTACGGCCACGAGGTTGGTCGCCGTGGCGTGGAATGGTGGCACGCCTCGTTGGCGTGGTTTTTGACCCATTGGTGTTGTTGGGGTGTGTGTGTTACCCGTCTGCGAGGGGGGACAGTGCGATCGGCGACTTTTGTGTCACCGTAACGACGGCCGTTTGCGGGTTTGTTTTTTTTGCACATCATACATGGCGAGGGTGAAATGTGAAGTGTTTTTGTTTGGTTTTTTTTGCCGCCCACTATTCCCTTTGCTGTACGCCGAGTTTGACAATGGTGCGACGTAACTGCAGCGTGGAGGTGTGTGAGTGACGTTGAAATGAACGTGCCATTAAGACGCATTGTTGTTGTATTGTACTGTACGTGTACGGCGACACGCACGATGATGTACCATTCGACTCTGATGTTTGATAGCCGTGTCTGACTGATTGCGTACGACGCACGCACACCGATGTCGTCATTCAAGATGCACGCTAGACGACGACGGCGGCGGCGGCGGTCGTTTGTTTGGCGAATGTCTGTACACGTGTTTGTCTGTGTCCATCCGGTATGTATTTGTTTGTTTGAAAGTGTTTTGTGTGTCGGTGACGTGGTCCGATCCGTCGCCCCCTGAGTAACTGTCGATCGGCGCGATAGACCGGCGTCACGCAACTGAACCCGAAGTCTTGGGCACACCCGTCATACTGTTGTACACCGTCGCGCTGAGAACGGTAACGAAAGGTTGACTTTGATCGGTCGGAATGTCTGGGCAGAACGTGAGGAATGAGGCAAGAGTGCAAGGAGGGGGGGCAAAAGAGAGAGGAAGGGAAAAAGGGGAGAAACGCATTCGTAGAGCAACGGAACGTTCCCGTGTCGGAGGCGTATTGGAGCCGCACTGAAATGCGTTTAACGGCGGCGCGGCTGCAAGTGTCTGCCGTGGTGAACGTTACCTTTGACGGCTGCATTGGGCTTTGCCTTTGCTTTTGCTTTCGCTTTCGCTTTCGCGTTCGCTTTCGCTTTCCCGGATGTACGTAACGTTTGTTGATATGGTTCTGAGGAAGAGTGTATGACAGTGCCGTGCCGTCCATGTTCGTGTGCCCTCCCATTGTGTGTATGCTATTGTCTGTGTACTTGAATGATGTATGTAGGTGTTAGTGGACATGTTTTACCAGTGGGGGGAAATGGATCGTCGATAGTTGCCGTCACTCTGTCACGGTCGAGATGACGCACCCTCCGTACAGAAAGGTGTCGAGAAAGTGAGTGTGTGTGTGTGTGTGTGTGTGTGTGTGTGTGCGTGCGTCCGTGAATTGGCAGTGTTTGGAGGTGGGCGTGCCCTGGATGTGGCTGTTCGTTAGGCGGTAGTGTTGTGTGGACAGGGGAGGGGCATGCGTAACGCTGCTGGCATGGCATTTCGGGAGATGGGAGGGGGCAAACGAGGAAACGAGGAGCGGCGGCCAAAGACGGGACGGGGAGGGGCGCGGGGTGTGGGTGGCTTGCGCCTGTGCTCGGCGTTGTGGTTTGTGCAAAAGAGGAGGAGAAAAACAATGTGAGTTGCCAGGGAGGGGAGCGGTGTTGTGTTGTGGTTGTCGTGGTGTAGCCGCAGACGCGGCTGTCAGTGAACGTGGCGAGACGGACGGATGCGCGGAGGGGCGGGGGCGGCGCATTTCGCCGGTGCCGTGCCGTGCCGTGCCGTGCCATGCCGTGCCATGCCTGAAAGCCGCGTGGTCGCTGTGTTGTTGGTGGCGTGGGGGCGAGGAGAGTACCGTACGGGTGTGCTTGTGCGCCGGAAATGGCACACTGCGCCCGCCCGTCTTGGAGGCTGATGGCTGTGGTGTGGAAATGGGGCGCGGTGATGTTGAAGCAGTTGAAGAACAGAAAAGAAACCAAGAAAACGGAAGGCGTGATGCGGCGGTGGTGGTGAGAGCGGGAAAAACAAAACAAAAAAAAAGAAGGAAAAACAACAAGAAACAAAAAAGAAAACAAAAAGTCTATCAATATTAAAATGTAAATGGAAATGGAAATGGACCCAGGCATAACCTCCCTGCACAAATAGCAGAGAGTCCGATGATAATAAAAATGTGCCAGAATGTTAACGTCCCTACAAAACAAACCCAACGATAATATTAATGAAAGAGTGAACCGTATGTAACATTGCAACAGACATAATGAAACCTGATAAATTGTATAAGGGCAGCAGCGTTGACCTTTGGCCCTGTATTCAGAATAAAAAGAGCCAAAGATCGTTACCCCAATGAAAAAGACACTGAAACACGTATGTAACATAGTAGCGATGGCGAGACATTGTAGCATCTGTGACCAGAGAGTTTGCGCTGGACTGCGCGAGTGTTGCGAGCGGTTCTCAGTCAGTCAGTCAGTCAGTCAGTAGTCGTCGCGTGCAGTACGCTAATAGTCGTCATGCAGAGCGGTCGGTCAGTAGTAGCAGCCGAGTGCGGTTGTTGTGATGTAGGCGGTCGGCAACACTGGTCAAGATGGTGAATAAGGTATACTGTTAATTAATATAATCATTAGATAATGAAAAATTGTATTTATTGTAATTATTCTCCAACAAGTTCCCCAATAATAATTTTTATTTCAAAAGCATTTTTCAAACATTTAATTTTTTATTGAACTAAAGAGTTCGTTGCACTTCACATTTCATTCCACTTCTTTGAAGAAAAATGTCACTAAAATCACAAAAAAAAAGAGAGAATATTATTATTTGCAATGCAGTTCCTCCAAGCGCTGCGCAACAACCAGAGCAGAAATGTGACATCCATTTATTCGGAGGTAAGACTTTAATTCTGATTGTTTTGCACAGGGCCAAAGACCGATATTTCGGTTTAATTGAAGTTTCTTGTCACTGAACGGACTTTTTTAAATGTTGTGTGAAGACTTTATATTTGAGTCAGATTGCGAATTTCACATTTTTGTTGCCATTTTCAATACCTCTCATTGTGGGCGAGGTTACAATTAGCGCAATGTCCATTAGCATCCGTAAATAACATTGTCCATTATTTTAAATTTTGCTGGGAGGTTACAACACACACACAAAAGAAAAAAAAACAAAAAAAAAATTGCATTTATATCCGCTCCTCAATTGTAGATACCCCTTACACAGCTGTGTGCAATGAATGAGTGCTGGCTGGTAATTAATTGCACTCCTTGGAGGGAAATGCCATAGGACGTAGTCTTTAAAAAGTGAATGTTTTTCGTTAAGAGACAAAAGTTACTTTAGAAAAACAGTAATAGTGGGGCTTTTGTTGTTGAACAAAATAAGTACAATGAACATACGTTATCAGATTTGCGCAATGCAGCGTCACACCACCTTTTTGATTATAACACAATATACTATACATCGTCCCGAACCGTGACCAGAGTCGCGAGACGAGCAGAGCACGCCGCCGACGCCCGCTCAGTACAACCGTCCACCCGCTACTACTGTCGACCGACTACTACCTCTCCCGACTCGCGCTACAATATATATAACAACTGTTCCTGGCGACCCGGTGCGTGCCACTACTGTCGTCTGGCGCGGTCCAAGCGCCGACTAGCAGCGATAAAGAACTCTCTGGTCAGACAGAGATGCTGTCATGCCTCGCCATCGCTCTGGTAATGAATACATACGTGTTGCAGCGTGCGTACCACCGGAACACGCAGTGGCGGAGCCAAAGACTGTGTTGTCGAGGTCGAGTGCGAGTGGGAAGAGAGGCAGCGTCGGCACGGAGATGCAAGCGAGCGCGAGACGCACGGGGGCTGCGGCGTGGCGCGTTTGCGGTCGGCGCCTTTGGTGGCAACGGCCGGGACAAGCAGCGGTGTATGGTGTGGTGCGGGGCGGACAGGGGCGGCGGTGGACGGGGAGGAGGCGGCGCGACGACGGCATGGGGGCGAAAACGGGACGGGGGACGGGGGACGGCGGATGTTGAGAGGCGTCACGCGCGGACAGGACACAGACACAGAGACACACAGATTGGAAAGGGAGGGTGCGCGGTAGTAGTTGGGAATGTGCGTACCGTGCGGGATGGGAGTGGGCGAGGAACACGGTCGTGGCCCCTGTTTTGGGTGCGTGTGATGACGTCGGTGTGTTGTGGGAAGGGAAGGTGCTGTGGCGGCGGCGCGTAATGGGCGTAGGCCGAAAAGAGAAAGGAACGTGGGCAGTGTGTTGGCAAGCGTCGGTTCGACTGCGACGTTGATGGGCAGGGCAGGGCAAGGTTAATGGTGGTAGGAGTAGGCGTGTGGGCGCAAAAAATCTGCCGCTGCAGGCGGTGCCGTAACCGCCATGGCGGGAAGGAGAGAGGGCCAAAGAAAGAAAGAAAGAAGAAAAAAAAAAAAAAAAAAAAAAGGAGGGGGGGGGGGGGCGAAAGTGGAGAGGCGGTGGTGTGAGAAGGGCGGGGGCGGAAGGAAGGCAGGAAGGACAAGAGGCGAGGCGACGGCTTGCTTTGTGTATCGGTCGGTCTCTGGCTATGCTTCGTTTTCTGCAGCAGGGTCGGTGCGCGGCGTGGCTCGCGGCAGTGGGAACGCCTGGTGGCTGGACGGCCAGCAATGCGGTTGGATGGGCGGCCACAGCACCGCACCTGTGCCCGAGGAGGAGACGCTGGCGGCGGGCCCTGAGGTGAGGCCGGCTCGGCTGGGGCTGTGGATGTGTAGGTGTGGCGCCGCTGCTGCAACAACGAGTAAAACGCGAGAAGAAGGGATGGCGGTAGAGAGGAAAAAAAAAAATATAAAAGGTCGTGTTGTGTTGATGCGCAGGCAGACGCGTACAGAGAGACGAGCCCGGTCTGCAGCAGGGTGTGGCCGTGCCGAGTGCAGAGCAGCGGCGGCTCGGTTCGGTTCGGCCCGGCCCGGCGGGCCGCGCTGTTGTCGCGGACGTGAGCGCCCCCTGGCGGGTGGCCGGAGGCGGCGCGGCGTGTTGGACGTGTGGCTGGTGGCAGTGCACAATTTGCGAGTGGCTGGCGGTGTGGTGTGGCGGTTGGCGCGTCGGGCGGCGGAGAGGTATGTGTTGCGGGCGCCCTTTGCTGCGCTGCGTCGTTGCGTGTGCCGTACAGGGCGGGCGCTTGTCGACTGTGTGGCGAATTGGCGTGAAACGGCTGCCGAGAGGTGTGTGGTAGCGAGCCGGTCGGTGGTGTCAGTGCGAAGGGGAATGTGCGTGCGTTTGGCGGTTTCGGTGTGCTTTTTGCGGCGTGAGAGTGGGAATTAGTGGGGCCGGCTGTTGTGTTGGTTCCTTGTGTCTTGTGTCGCGTAGCGTGATGGCAACGTGGAAGGACGCCGGTTTCGTTTCGAGCCTTGCGTGTGGTTGTCGACGTTGACTGGTTGGCGTGTGCCGATGCACGTGCATGTGTGGGTCGCGAGTGCGTTTTTGGCTGGCTGTGTGTGTGTGTGTGTGTGTGTGTGTGTGTGTGTGTGTGTGTTTTGGGGGGGGGAAGGGGGAGGCGGTGGTGAAAGTGCAGTCGTTGCCACGGGCGTCGTCGGGTGGGGCTGGCTGGGGCTGTGCGTCGTGGCGGAAAGGTGGTAGGTTGCGGGAAGCGAGCCCGTCGTTGACGGTGTCGCGTGAGTTGTGAATCGAGTGGGGCGCGGGGCGCGGGACAGGAGCAGCGTGCCGCTGCGTCGTGGTCGTCAGCAGAGGCTGTGCGTGTGCTTGTCCTTTTTGTGGGCGGTTCGTGCGAGGCGTTTTTGTTTTGTGTTGCCCTAGTTGTTAGTTTATTTTGTTTGTGTTTGTTATTTTGAGACGACGACTGGTTGGTGGCGTGCGCGCGAAGTGGCGGTGTGCGCTTCCCGTGTCGTTTGTGTTGTTTGGTTTTTTTGTTTTTGTGTGTTTTTTTTTGCACTGGGCCCCGGTGGGTGGGTGCGTGTGTGTCGATTGCCGGCTGGCGAAAGGTGCGCCATCGGCGGGGTGGGTCGCCGGCACAAGTAGAGGCGGCGGCGTTGTTGCTGTTGTTGTGTGGTGTTTGTTTTGTTCGGCTGTGTCGGCGAGCTGTGTTGCGGTGCGTGTGAATGGTGGTGCAAAAGTGCTGGCGTTGGGGCTGCGACTGCGACGGCGGCGAGCCGCGGGCGCGCCATTGATAGTGATGTTGTGAACAGCGGCTGTGTACGGTAGTGGTGTTGTTGTAGCACGACGTGCATCCGGGCCGGCGCGGAAAGCGCAGTTGCGGGCGGTTGCCCTTCGGTGCCAGCCCATGTCGCGTGAGCGGCGGGTTGCTCTGGTGTCGACACGTGGTGCTCTGGGTTGTTGTGTGGTGCCCTTTGGCCGGTGGGGGTGGTTCGCGTGTGTCTCGTTCGCGCTCGGTGTCTGGTCGTGGTCGTGCTGCTCCCCCGTCTGTCGGCGGTTTCCGACGTCGTCTGTACGTTTTTGTTCGTTTGCGGCGTGCCTGCCGACGTCGTCCCGTCGCGACCTTTCAACCGAAAGTGTGGCGCCCGAAGGTGAACGAACGTAACCCTGACCTCGGCGCTTTACGCTGAGCCGAGCGAACCGAACCTAACCTGTGGTGTGGCGAGGTGAGCTCAGCCTGTGAGCCCCTAACGTCTACGTAAGGTAAGCTGTCCGGCTCACGCCTCACGTTTGAACGCTTTTTTAACCTACGTTTGACGCTTCTTAACCTAGCACTGACCCCTTAACCTAACGTGTAACCTAACCTAACCTAACCTAACCTCTGACGCCTGACGTGTTTGAATGCTTAACCTAAGTTTGACGCTTAACCTAACCCAAGTCCCCTTAACCTAACCCACGTCCACCTAACCTAACCTAACCTAACGTAGACGTGTAAACGTAATGTGTAACGCGTAACGTGTAAGGTCGGCTGTCGTGTGTGCTTGACGGCAGATTGGGTTGGTCTGTAGATTCGGATTGCGGTTTGCCTCGGTCGAGGGGTTGGGTCGGAAGCGGCGAGGGGCGGCGGCGCCTGTTGCGCAGGCGGCGTCCGTTTGCGGCGGGCAATTGTTGAGAAACGGCTGTGAATGTTGGCGGGCGAGAGGAGGAGGACGGCGCGCGATGTGGCCCGACGGCTGCGGGCCGATCGGGAAACGGCGGGAGGGCGACGGAAGGCGATGGGGCGGCGGAGGCGCGTTTGCACGGCCGTCATCGCCGCACGCCTCGGCTTGTGTGGCTGTGGCGCCGGCCGCGCTGGCCGGGCTGCCGCGGCGACGGTGTGGGAGTTTTGCCGAAGGTTTGGCCATTGTGGCGGGTCGTCGGCTGGGGCTGTGGGGGCGGCATTTGGGCGGGGGCGGCGATTCTCGGCGGGCCGACCCAGGCTGTAGCGCGCGGTAGCTGCAGTTTGGCCGTGGTTTGCGGCGCTGCCGTGGCGACTGGTTGGCGACTGTGGTGTGGCTGTGTGTAGCCCCATCCTCGGTGGTTTGAAAGGCGCGGGCGGTTGTGGCGCAGGTTTGGGGCTGCTCCGCACAGGCTGTCGGACGTTGGGCGGTAGCAAGCGCGGGAGGCGCGGCGCGGCGGCGCGCAGAGTGGCGGCCGCTCTCTCGGCCGTCCGCGCCCGCCCGCGACACTGGCTGGGCCTTGTGATTCTCTGCTCTGCTGCTGTGCTGTGCTTGCGTGCCTGCCGTCCCGCTCGCTCTCGCTGTGTGTTACGCGCGTCGTCGAAATGGCAGATCAGGCGGCTACGAACGAGACTGCTGCGGCACCCGCCGCCACCGGCACTACGAAGAAGGCCAAGTCTGCGTCGTCTGCGAAGAAGCCGCGCGCCAAGCCTGCGCACCCGCGCACCTCTGAGATGGTGACGGCCGCCATCAAGAGTCTGAAGGAGCGCGGCGGGTCGTCGCTGCAGGCGATCAAGAAGTACATAGCCGCGCACTACAAGCTGGACGCGGAGAAGCTGGCGCCGTTTATCAAGAAGTACCTCAAGTCGGCCGTCGTGGCGGGCGAGCTGGTGCAGACGAAGGGGAAGGGCGCGTCCGGCTCGTTCAAGCTTGCCGGCGCCGGCGGCGGGGGGGCGGCCGAGGGCGGCAAGGCTCGTGCTGGCGGTGCCAAGAAGAAGCGCGCCGCTCCGGCCAGCAAGGAGAAGAAGGGCGCCCGTGCGGCCGGCGCAAAGAAGGCTGGTGGCGTGAAGGCGGCGACCGGTCGGAAGGCGGGCGCCGCCAAGAAGGCGTCTGCGGCGTCGGCCGCTCCCGCGGGTGCGAAGAAGGCGGCTGCGGCCAAGCCGGCCAAGGCCAAGTCGCCGTCGAAGGCGAAGAAGGCCGCCAAGGTTCCGACGAAGAAGCCGAAGGCGCCGCGCCCGAAGAAGGCGACGACGCCGTCTAAGGCGAAGGCTTCGCCCAAGAAGAAGAAGTAGAGTAGAGGAGAAAGAGATGGGGGAAAGGAAGGGTTTGGCGCTTGACTCCGTCGTCCCCACCCCCCGTCGTCGTCTAGTGGCGCGCAAGAGACGCGCGGCCCAAAACGGCCCTTCTCAGGGCCATCAAAGCACGTCGGGGAAGGTTTTGATTGTCGTGTTGCGTTTGGTGTGGGTGTCTGTCTGTATGCCCGTGGGGATGCTGTTTGCGTGCCGTGGTGGTTGGATTGCGGGGGTCGGTGGCGGGTGTGGGCGGCGGTAGCGGTAAGCGGTGTTGTTGTTGTTGTTGTTGTTGTTGTTGTCGTGGTTGATTGTCGCCGTGTTTGTGGCGGCGGCCGACGGTTGGTTTTCTGTCACGTTGTTTAGTTTGAATACGTTGGTTGGCTTGCCTGCGTTCGTTCTTCTCGGATGTCTGTCTTGTCGAGTCGTGTCTGGTCTTTGTTTTGTTCCTTTGTGTGTGTGTGTGTTATGTTTTGCAACGGGGGGCACGTTGAGATGCGGAAGGAGTCGGCGGGGATTTCGGTGGCGTGTAGAGCGAGCGAGCGCGTCGGAGTGGAGTGCGGGTTTTTTTTGTTTTCGAAACGAAAGCGGCGGCCGGCCAGCCACCCGTGCGGTGTGACGTCGGCCGTTGGGTATTGTGCGCTTTGAGCGCCGGGGAGGGATGATGTGTGATTGTTGCGCGCTGCTAGCAGGCAGGCAGAGTGAGCGGGTGTGGCGGACGGACGGGAAGTGGTGGTTTTTGTTTTTGGGTTGCGGGGCGAGAGGCAGGCGACCGACAAAGTTTGCTCGCGACGGAGAGATGTTAGTGGCCCTGAAAAGGGCCGTTTTTGTTTGTGCGGTGCGGTGCCGCGGCGCGGTTTAGGCGCGCTCGCCGCGGATGCGGCGCGCGAGCTGGATGTCCTTGGGCATGATGGTGACGCGCTTGGCGTGGATTGCGCACAGGTTGGTGTCTTCGAAGAGGCCGACGAGGTAGGCCTCGCTGGCCTCCTGCAGGGCCATGACTGCGGAGCTCTGGAAGCGCAGGTCGGTCTTGAAGTCCTGGGCGATCTCGCGCACTAGGCGCTGGAATGGCAGCTTGCGGATGAGCAGCTCTGTGCTCTTCTGGTAGCGCCTGATTTCTCGCAGGGCGACGGTGCCCGGCCTGTAGCGGTGGGGCTTCTTGACGCCTCCGGTGGCGGGCGCGCTCTTCCTCGCCGCCTTGGTGGCGAGCTGTTTGCGCGGCGCCTTTCCGCCGGTGGACTTGCGGGCCGTTTGCTTTGTGCGGGCCATGGCGGTAGCGGTAGCGGAGCGGCGTGCGTGGAGGTTAGGTGTGGCGCGGCGTCCGGTGCTGCCTTGACAACGGGCCCGCGCGCCTCCGTGCTGCGCTTATATGCCCTCGGTTGCGCGTGGTGGGGGGAGGGCGGGCCAGAGTCTATATAGGGGGGCGGCGGGCGCGCTGGGCGCAGACCACACTCGAGTTAGCGATGCCGAGCGAGACGGACGCACGCGCCGAGCGCTCCGCTCCCGAGGCAGCTAATGCGCTTCCGACAGCTCCAGCGGACAGGGCCGCGTCCCTGTACGCTAACGGGGTCGAGTTGAGTACATCAGTTTCACTACCGAGTGTTTCTGATAGTACTCCTCCCCCAACGAGCGTCGACCGTGCTCACGCCTATCGCGTCACTCGCGAAAGTGAAACCGCGATTTCTATCTCTCGCGAGTGTTGTGCGTCGTTGCAGCAGCCGCTGGAGACGCCCGTGGACGCCCCCACAGCGCAGCAAGACAGCGACGAAGCACTCCAGCTTCTGGTGAGTCTCATGCCGCACGCAGCCGCTGCACCCCTCGGAGTCGATTCCGACAACGACGAAGAGGAAATGCAGACAGAGCAGACGCCGGCAGGCTCACAAGCGTCTACGTCACGTGCCTCGAGGAAGAGGCAGAAGTCCGACGACGACTCCTCAGCCCCGGACACGCGCAAGTTCCGCAAGGAATACGCGCAAAACGGCACCAAAACCGGGACAAAAACTCTCCGCCGCACGCCGAAGTCCAAAGTGGACAATGACGGCTTCGTAACTGCAACGAAGACCGCAAAAGCCACACGACAAGCCACAGCAGCACCAGTAGGCACGAGCAACAGCTTCCTAGCACTTAGTGACTCGGAAGACGAGGAGCTGACACTGCCACCGCCGCAGCAGCGTCGCGCACTGCCGCCACTTATAGTAAAGTTCGATGGCCACTTTCGTGAGCTGCAGAACGCTCTGAACTTGCTGATTGGCAAGGACAGCTACACCATCAGCGCGACAGGCGATGACCTTCACAAAGTGAAGGTGAAAACCACCGAACACTTCGTAAAGGTCAGCGAGGAATGCACCAGACGGGGCTGGAACTTCTACACCTTCAGCTCCAACAGGAAGAAGCCCCTGAAGGTTGTATTCCGCAAAATACCGCGCACCATGAAACCAGAAGAGTTGAAGGAAGATCTGGAACAAATGGGCTACTGCGTTGAAGAGGTCATAAGAATGAAACTTCATCGCACCAAGGGACGCAACCCGCTCTTCCTGGTAATTGCAAACAACACGGCGGAAAACCGGAAGCTTTTCCAACTCAAGCGGATAGGCAACTTGGAAGTGTGCGCAGAAGTGCTTCGCAACAAAGCTGCATACGCTCAGTGCTATCGCTGCCTGGAACTCGGCCACTCGACTAAGTACTGTGGAATGCCCGAGTATTGTGTTAAGTGCGGTGAGCAACACGCCACCGAGGCGTGTGCTAAAAATGGTGTACCACACCAAGACTTTACGCCTAAGTGCAAACTCTGTGGCGAGGAGCACTGCGCAAATTACAGAGGTTGCACAAAACACAAAACGTTTGCGGCTCGCGCCCGCGGAAACGAAGCGCAGCAGCGAAAAGTTTCGGCGGGAACATCGCACCCACGTGGAGCCCCAACGCACAGCCACAGCCAGACAAAGAGGAAACGCGGCCGCCGAGGCCGCGCATCCGGCCGAGCACATACCGAGGCGGTCGTCAACCTCGCCCAGCAGCGCGGGAACTCCGACGCCCGGAACAAAGAGCGGCAGCCACCCCGCAGGCGGCCGCAGAACACGCCACCAGCAACGGAGCGCGATGGCGGACAGGCTCCGCCTGCCGCCTCACAGCAGGTACAAGCGCGCCATCACGCAGCACCGGCCGCAGCCAACCAGGCCGCAGCCCCCCCTTCCCCGCCGCAGCGCGCCACGCCAGTGGCGGCCCAGCCGCAGGCAGTTCCCCCGCCTGCGCCCCTACCGCGGCAAGCAGCTCCTACCACCGCGCCTCGCCGTAACGGAGCGGACCAATCAGCGCCGCCCGTCCCGGACCGGTCCAGCATGGCCGACTTCCCCGAACCGCGATGGCGCCGGCAGCGGCCAATCACCGGACAGCAGCCTGCTGCAGCAGCCCACACCAACGGCGGCCAGCAGCCCAGCGGAAACCAGGCCACGCGCGACGGCCATTCTGTCGGGCCCCGACAAAATGGCGTACACACCGTCCGCCATGATGTCGGCCCCCGACAAGATGGCGACCGCATCGACCGTCTCCTTGACACGATGCAACTAATGATGGCTCGCGTGACCGAGCTGATGGCCGCAGTACAGCAAGTACTCGCCGTAACCTCGTCCACCGCCCGTCATGCCTGAAAACCCAAGAAGCCTCAAGGTATGCGTATTCAACGCCAATGGCTTGAAAACGCAGGACGGAGAATTCCGGCAGTTTCTGCGCGACGAGGACATAGACATCTGCCTCGTCGCGGAAACTCACCTAAAGCCTGGCGTACGAGTCGGCGTCGCTAATTACGTCTGCCACCGCTACGACAGGCCGACGGCAGGAGGTGGGACGGCCGTTTACGTCCGGCGTTCCATCAGACACCATCGGGTTCACGTGCCAGAACTGACGTCGACTGAAGCAGCCGCAGTCGCAGTCGACACTGTGCACGGCAGAATAACCTTCTGCGCTGTCTACAGGCCGCCGCGCGGACAACTGGACGTCGCGGACGCCAACAAACTCCTGTCCCTCCAAGGAAACCTCATACTTGGGGGAGACTGGAACGCGAAGCACGCGGCATGGAATAGCCGCCTTACGAACACCAGCGGCAGACGGCTACAACGCGTAATAGAGCGCCACGACGCGATCTCAGTAGGACCGCACGACGCCACCATCTATCCAACACGCGGACGGGAGGACGTGTTGGACTTCATCATAATGAAAGGCATACGGCAGCACGTGGCGGCCAGTACCCGAACGGCACTCGCGTCCGATCACTTGCCAGTCATCTTCGTGCTCGACGCCGACGTCACTCCGTTGCAACGCAGAGGACTCGACCTAAGAGGCATAAATTGGGAAGAGTACCGAGCAAATGTCACGGAAGCCCTGACGACACTCCCCGACGTCGACGCCGATGGCGCCGACGCCGCACTTCAGCACCTGTCGCAAGCCATCACAGATGCAGCCACAGCCGCAACTCCCGCGAGGCGTCCAGCGGAGGAAGTTCACCTCCCTCACCAGCTCCCGCAACGCATCCGTGACGCCATAGCTGCCAAAAACAGGCTGCAGCGGGAATGGCAGCTCACGCGTAACCCGCGTACCAAGCGGGAACTAAATCGTATGCGCCGTCACATCAGGGCGGACGTGGATGCGCATCGAAACGCTGAGTGGGCTGCGAAAATAGGGCAACTTGACATCGAGGACGGGTCGGCGTGGAAGTCCATGAAAAGCTTCCTACGCCGCACGCAGCCCATACCGCCTCTGCTGGTGGGTAACAGGTTTGTTAGCGAACCAGACGCCAAGGCTAATGCACTGGCTGATGCCTTCGCTGCAAACTTTACCCCCATGGAGGACCCTATCGACGAAGAACACGTCCGCCTCGTAGCAGACCGTCTTCCAGTCTTCTTACGTGAGCGCGCAGAGGACGACGAGATTCAGCCTGTCTCGTCGGACGAAGTGCAACTACAGCTTCGCCACCTTCAGCGCAAGAAAGCAGGCGGAGCAGACAACATCACCAACCTGATGCTGAAGCAGCTTCCCGACGCCGCAGCACAACATCTTGCGGCCATTTTTAACGGGATTCTGCGCTCCAGCGAGTATCCAGCCTGTTGGAAGCATGCTGAGGTAGTCGCCTTGCCGAAGCCGGGGAAGGACGCGCGCATTGCGAAGAACTACCGGCCCATCAGTCTACTACCAGCAACTTCCAAGGTCTTCGAAAGGTTGTACCTGGTCCGCCTGCTGGCGCATGTAAACGCCGAAGGACTTCTCCCCGACGAGCAGTTCGGGTTCCGTCGGGAACACGCGACGACGCACCAGCTGCTCCGCCTGACGGAGGAAGCGTTTGGAGCCGTTGACCGACGTAAGTATTTCGGCGCTCTCTTGCTGGACGTGTCTCGTGCCTTTGACTCCGTGTGGCATGACGGCCTCCTGTACAAGCTTCTTGTGCAGGGGGTACCTGTGTCGCACGTGAGGCTCCTGCAGAGCTATCTGCAGGAAAGGACGTTTCACGTCCGTGCTTCCAGTGGAATTTCCACGGAGCGCCGTATACTTGCGGGTGTACCTCAAGGCTCGGTCATCGGTCCGACGCTGTACTCCCTCTATACCGCCGACCTGCCACGCACGAACCGCGTCCAGACGGCACTCTATGCTGACGACACGGCGATCTACAGCAGCAGCTGGAGCGTCGACGTCTTGCAGCGGCGTCTACAGGCAGCCACCGACGAGCTCTCGGAGTGGGCAAGAAAGTGGCGCCTCGCCTACAACGGAGACAAGAGCCAGGCGATAATCATCACAAATCGCCCCCTCCGTCAAGACGCGCCGACAGTCTCGGTGTGTGGTGTGCCAGTACCTTGGAGCCACACCGCCAAGTACTTAGGCGTTACTTTAGACCGGCGTCTCACATGGCAGCAACATATAGAAGCAACCAGAGGAAAGGCACTGGGTAGATTGAGGCTGCTCTACCCAGTGCTCAACCCCACGACAACGCTGCCAGAAGACGTCGGTCTTACGCTGTACAAGGCCGCCATTCGACCGCTGCTGGAGTACGCCGCAGTCGTGTGGGGCAACACGGCTGAAACCAACCTCAAACGCCTGCAAAGAATACAAAACAGGGCGTTGCGTCTTGCACTGCATCTACCCAAGGACTTCCCAACAGAGGAGCTCCACCACGTCGCTGGAATCAAGCCGCTGCGGCAACGATTCAGAGATACAGCGACGACCTTCTATGAAAAGGCCGAGAGGTCAGCCAACCAACTGGTCAGAGGACTCGGCCACCGGCCACACTGGCGAGCGTCCCTTCGCTGGCCAGACTTGCTGCGGCAGTAATCACGCAGCATACCCTAACACAAAGTCCGCAGTGCAGGACAGCATAGAAAAACATAAGCCTACCCCATAAAGAAGACACTGCTTATTGTAGGAAAAATAGCGATAGGCTATTATAACCTACAACTACATCACGTGGAACAAACACGCATGTTCCACACATTTGCACACACGGCTGGGCGCAGACCGTAGCCGACTCGCCAGCCGCTGCAGCCGCTGTTTGTGCACGTTTTGCTTTGCCCGAGGAAGGAAGGATGACAGGCCGCGGCAAGGGAGGAAAGGGGCTCGGCAAGGGTGGCGCCAAGCGGCACCGCAAGGTGTTGCGCGACAACATCCAGGGCATCACGAAGCCCGCCATCCGCCGCCTGGCTCGCAGGGGCGGCGTGAAGCGCATCTCTGGTCTGATCTACGAGGAGACCCGCGGGGTGCTGAAGGTGTTCCTGGAGAACGTGATCCGCGACGCGGTGACGTACACTGAGCACGCCAAGCGCAAGACTGTGACGGCCATGGACGTGGTGTACGCCCTGAAGAGGCAGGGGCGCACCCTGTACGGTTTCGGCGGTTAGGCTGCGTCGCAGCGGGCGCTGGCCTTCCCGCGGCCGTGCTTGTGGGTGGGAGAGACTAGAAAACGGCCCTTTTCAGGGCCACCACACTGTTCGGAAGTTGAAAAGTGCGAAAGAGTCTGTGTTGTTGCTGCGTGTGTGCGCTGTGTTGTTTGTTTGTTTCTTTCTTTCTTTCCGTTTGAGCGACGTGATGTGACTGGGAGGGGAGAAGGAAAGGAAACGTGTCATGTGGCTGGCTGTGTGTGGAGCTGCTTCGTTTGTGTGTCTTTGTATCGATCGCGACGGAGATGGCGGGCTGTGTGTTGTTGTGCGAGAGGCGGTGATTATTTGCTTGCGTGGTTTGGCTCTGTGTGTTTGTTTGCGGCGGCGTTGGGGTTTCCGAGGCAAGGCGTGTGGGCATAGGCGGCCGGATCAGCTGTTTCGTTCGTGTCGACGGCCGTTGCGCGCGGGAGTGGAGGGCGGTGTGTCGACACGCCTCCCTTTAACAATGGTCATTATTGCTGCCGTTGTCGGTTTGGAAGGCGACTGCGACCGTGCAAAATGTGTGTGTGTGTGTGTGTGTGTTGGGCCACACGGGCTGTGTGGGCGACAAGATGGCGGACGTGCGCCGGCGGCGGCTGTGCTGTGACAGTGCAAAGTTAAAACAAAACAAGGTGCGGCGAGGACGACTGCAATTTTGCTTTGGACGTAGGTTTGTGTGGTGGCCCTGAAAAGGGCCGATTGTTGTGGGCCGAGCCGGCAAAGCGCGTTGCGTGCAGGGGAGCACGCGGCGCTGCGATTGCCTGGCCTCCTTTAGGCCTTCTTCTCGGTCTTCTTTGGCAGCAGGACGGCCTGGATGTTGGGCAGGACACCACCCTGTGCGATGGTGACGCCCGACAGGAGCTTGTTGAGCTCCTCGTCGTTGCGGATGGCAAGCTGCAGGTGGCGCGGGATGATGCGCGTCTTCTTGTTGTCGCGGGCCGCGTTTCCGGCCAGCTCGAGCACCTCAGCCGCGAGGTACTCCATGACGGCGGCGAGGTAGACGGGCGCCCCGGCGCCGACGCGCTCTGCGTAGTTTCCCTTGCGCAGGAGGCGGTGGATTCTGCCGACCGGGAACTGGAGCCCAGCCCTGCTTGAGCGGGACTTTGACTTGCCCTTGACTTTGCCTCCCTTTCCGCGTCCGGACATGGCGATGGGCTAGCGACGGTGCACACGAAACGGAAACGAAAACGACCGGTGCGAGCGGCAGCGAGTCGAGCAGCGGAGTGCGTGCCGGCGCAGCCGGGGTGGGGGTGCTTTATGGGCTCGGGTGCGGCGGCCGGTTGCGCGCGCGCCCCATTGGTCGGCGGCCGCAACAGGGCGAGCTGGTAAAGGTGCGGCGGCGGCTGGCGGCGGGTGCCACTGTGTGGGGAGACGCTGACTAGAGCGGAGCGCTTGCTACTGGTGTTGCTGCTGCCGTACGTTGGTTCGAGATGCCGCCCAAGACTAGCGGGAAGGCCGCCAAGAAGGCTGGCAAGGCGCAGAAGAACATTTCGAAGGGCGACAAGAAGAAGAAGCGCAAGAGGAAGGAGAGCTATGCCATCTACATCTACAAGGTGCTGAAGCAGGTGCACCCTGACACGGGCATCTCGTCGAAGGCGATGAGCATCATGAACAGCTTCGTGAACGACATTTTCGAGCGCATTGCGGCCGAGGCTTCTCGCCTGGCGCACTACAACAAGCGCTCGACCATCACGTCCCGCGAGATCCAGACCGCTGTGCGGCTGTTGCTGCCTGGCGAGCTGGCCAAGCACGCCGTGAGCGAGGGCACGAAGGCGGTGACCAAGTACACGAGCTCCAAGTAAGGAGGTGGCTCTGGAATGGAAGGAAGGATGGAGAAGGCTCCTCCGTTGCGAGAGCGGCAAAACGGCCCTTTTCAGGGCCACCAACTTGCCTTTTGCGGGAAGGGCGGAATTGTTGTTGTTGTTTGTGTGGACGGCTGTGATGTATGTGTGCATTTTGATTGTGGGTGGGGGGGCGCGTCAAAGCGTGTTGCGCGGGGTACGGCCACGAGGTTGGTCGCCGTGGCGTGGAATGGTGGCACGCCTCGTTGGCGTGGTTTTTGACCCATTGGTGTTGTTGGGGTGTGTGTGTTACCCGTCTGCGAGGGGGGACAGTGCGATCGGCGACTTTTGTGTCACCGTAACGACGGCCGTTTGCGGGTTTGTTTTTTTTGCACATCATACATGGCGAGGGTGAAATGTGAAGTGTTTTTGTTTGGTTTTTTTTGCCGCCCACTATTCCCTTTGCTGTACGCCGAGTTTGACAATGGTGCGACGTAACTGCAGCGTGGAGGTGTGTGAGTGACGTTGAAATGAACGTGCCATTAAGACGCATTGTTGTTGTATTGTACTGTACGTGTACGGCGACACGCACGATGATGTACCATTCGACTCTGATGTTTGATAGCCGTGTCTGACTGATTGCGTACGACGCACGCACACCGATGTCGTCATTCAAGATGCACGCTAGACGACGACGGCGGCGGCGGCGGTCGTTTGTTTGGCGAATGTCTGTACACGTGTTTGTCTGTGTCCATCCGGTATGTATTTGTTTGTTTGAAAGTGTTTTGTGTGTCGGTGACGTGGTCCGATCCGTCGCCCCCTGAGTAACTGTCGATCGGCGCGATAGACCGGCGTCACGCAACTGAACCCGAAGTCTTGGGCACACCCGTCATACTGTTGTACACCGTCGCGCTGAGAACGGTAACGAAAGGTTGACTT
The DNA here is from genome assembly GCF_021461395.2 of Schistocerca americana. Classification (NCBI taxonomy): domain Eukaryota; kingdom Metazoa; phylum Arthropoda; class Insecta; order Orthoptera; family Acrididae; genus Schistocerca; species Schistocerca americana. The sequence goes on from NW_025726647.1 coordinate 50,344, forward strand.
TGATCGGTCGGAATGTCTGGGCAGAACGTGAGGAATGAGGCAAGAGTGCAAGGAGGGGGGGCAAAAGAGAGAGGAAGGGAAAAAGGGGAGAAACGCATTCGTAGAGCAACGGAACGTTCCCGTGTCGGAGGCGTATTGGAGCCGCACTGAAATGCGTTTAACGGCGGCGCGGCTGCAAGTGTCTGCCGTGGTGAACGTTACCTTTGACGGCTGCATTGGGCTTTGCCTTTGCTTTTGCTTTCGCTTTCGCTTTCGCGTTCGCTTTCGCTTTCCCGGATGTACGTAACGTTTGTTGATATGGTTCTGAGGAAGAGTGTATGACAGTGCCGTGCCGTCCATGTTCGTGTGCCCTCCCATTGTGTGTATGCTATTGTCTGTGTACTTGAATGATGTATGTAGGTGTTAGTGGACATGTTTTACCAGTGGGGGGAAATGGATCGTCGATAGTTGCCGTCACTCTGTCACGGTCGAGATGACGCACCCTCCGTACAGAAAGGTGTCGAGAAAGTGAGTGTGTGTGTGTGTGTGTGTGTGTGTGTGTGTGTGCGTGCGTCCGTGAATTGGCAGTGTTTGGAGGTGGGCGTGCCCTGGATGTGGCTGTTCGTTAGGCGGTAGTGTTGTGTGGACAGGGGAGGGGCATGCGTAACGCTGCTGGCATGGCATTTCGGGAGATGGGAGGGGGCAAACGAGGAAACGAGGAGCGGCGGCCAAAGACGGGACGGGGAGGGGCGCGGGGTGTGGGTGGCTTGCGCCTGTGCTCGGCGTTGTGGTTTGTGCAAAAGAGGAGGAGAAAAACAATGTGAGTTGCCAGGGAGGGGAGCGGTGTTGTGTTGTGGTTGTCGTGGTGTAGCCGCAGACGCGGCTGTCAGTGAACGTGGCGAGACGGACGGATGCGCGGAGGGGCGGGGGCGGCGCATTTCGCCGGTGCCGTGCCGTGCCGTGCCGTGCCATGCCGTGCCATGCCTGAAAGCCGCGTGGTCGCTGTGTTGTTGGTGGCGTGGGGGCGAGGAGAGTACCGTACGGGTGTGCTTGTGCGCCGGAAATGGCACACTGCGCCCGCCCGTCTTGGAGGCTGATGGCTGTGGTGTGGAAATGGGGCGCGGTGATGTTGAAGCAGTTGAAGAACAGAAAAGAAACCAAGAAAACGGAAGGCGTGATGCGGCGGTGGTGGTGAGAGCGGGAAAAACAAAACAAAAAAAAAGAAGGAAAAACAACAAGAAACAAAAAAGAAAACAAAAAGTCTATCAATATTAAAATGTAAATGGAAATGGAAATGGACCCAGGCATAACCTCCCTGCACAAATAGCAGAGAGTCCGATGATAATAAAAATGTGCCAGAATGTTAACGTCCCTACAAAACAAACCCAACGATAATATTAATGAAAGAGTGAACCGTATGTAACATTGCAACAGACATAATGAAACCTGATAAATTGTATAAGGGCAGCAGCGTTGACCTTTGGCCCTGTATTCAGAATAAAAAGAGCCAAAGATCGTTACCCCAATGAAAAAGACACTGAAACACGTATGTAACATAGTAGCGATGGCGAGACATTGTAGCATCTGTGACCAGAGAGTTTGCGCTGGACTGCGCGAGTGTTGCGAGCGGTTCTCAGTCAGTCAGTCAGTCAGTCAGTAGTCGTCGCGTGCAGTACGCTAATAGTCGTCATGCAGAGCGGTCGGTCAGTAGTAGCAGCCGAGTGCGGTTGTTGTGATGTAGGCGGTCGGCAACACTGGTCAAGATGGTGAATAAGGTATACTGTTAATTAATATAATCATTAGATAATGAAAAATTGTATTTATTGTAATTATTCTCCAACAAGTTCCCCAATAATAATTTTTATTTCAAAAGCATTTTTCAAACATTTAATTTTTTATTGAACTAAAGAGTTCGTTGCACTTCACATTTCATTCCACTTCTTTGAAGAAAAATGTCACTAAAATCACAAAAAAAAAGAGAGAATATTATTATTTGCAATGCAGTTCCTCCAAGCGCTGCGCAACAACCAGAGCAGAAATGTGACATCCATTTATTCGGAGGTAAGACTTTAATTCTGATTGTTTTGCACAGGGCCAAAGACCGATATTTCGGTTTAATTGAAGTTTCTTGTCACTGAACGGACTTTTTTAAATGTTGTGTGAAGACTTTATATTTGAGTCAGATTGCGAATTTCACATTTTTGTTGCCATTTTCAATACCTCTCATTGTGGGCGAGGTTACAATTAGCGCAATGTCCATTAGCATCCGTAAATAACATTGTCCATTATTTTAAATTTTGCTGGGAGGTTACAACACACACACAAAAGAAAAAAAAACAAAAAAAAAATTGCATTTATATCCGCTCCTCAATTGTAGATACCCCTTACACAGCTGTGTGCAATGAATGAGTGCTGGCTGGTAATTAATTGCACTCCTTGGAGGGAAATGCCATAGGACGTAGTCTTTAAAAAGTGAATGTTTTTCGTTAAGAGACAAAAGTTACTTTAGAAAAACAGTAATAGTGGGGCTTTTGTTGTTGAACAAAATAAGTACAATGAAATACGTTATCAGATTTGCGCAATGCAGCGTCACACCACCTTTTTGATTATAACACAATATACTATACATCGTCCCGAACCGTGACCAGAGTCGCGAGACGAGCAGAGCACGCCGCCGACGCCCGCTCAGTACAACCGTCCACCCGCTACTACTGTCGACCGACTACTACCTCTCCCGACTCGCGCTACAATATATATAACAACTGTTCCTGGCGACCCGGTGCGTGCCACTACTGTCGTCTGGCGCGGTCCAAGCGCCGACTAGCAGCGATAAAGAACTCTCTGGTCAGACAGAGATGCTGTCATGCCTCGCCATCGCTCTGGTAATGAATACATACGTGTTGCAGCGTGCGTACCACCGGAACACGCAGTGGCGGAGCCAAAGACTGTGTTGTCGAGGTCGAGTGCGAGTGGGAAGAGAGGCAGCGTCGGCACGGAGATGCAAGCGAGCGCGAGACGCACGGGGGCTGCGGCGTGGCGCGTTTGCGGTCGGCGCCTTTGGTGGCAACGGCCGGGACAAGCAGCGGTGTATGGTGTGGTGCGGGGCGGACAGGGGCGGCGGTGGACGGGGAGGAGGCGGCGCGACGACGGCATGGGGGCGAAAACGGGACGGGGGACGGGGGACGGCGGATGTTGAGAGGCGTCACGCGCGGACAGGACACAGACACAGAGACACACAGATTGGAAAGGGAGGGTGCGCGGTAGTAGTTGGGAATGTGCGTACCGTGCGGGATGGGAGTGGGCGAGGAACACGGTCGTGGCCCCTGTTTTGGGTGCGTGTGATGACGTCGGTGTGTTGTGGGAAGGGAAGGTGCTGTGGCGGCGGCGCGTAATGGGCGTAGGCCGAAAAGAGAAAGGAACGTGGGCAGTGTGTTGGCAAGCGTCGGTTCGACTGCGACGTTGATGGGCAGGGCAGGGCAAGGTTAATGGTGGTAGGAGTAGGCGTGTGGGCGCAAAAAATCTGCCGCTGCAGGCGGTGCCGTAACCGCCATGGCGGGAAGGAGAGAGGGCCAAAGAAAGAAAGAAAGAAGAAAAAAAAAAAAAAAAAAAAAAGGAGGGGGGGGGGGGGGGCGAAAGTGGAG
>NW_025726648.1:0-2500 GCF_021461395.2 Schistocerca americana
TTCTAGAGCTAATACATGCAAACAGAGTCCCGACCAGAGATGGAAGGGACGCTTTTATTAGATCAAAACCAATCGGTCGGCTCGTCCGGTCCGTTTGCCTTGGTGACTCTGAATAACTTTGGGCTGATCGCACGGTCCTCGTACCGGCGACGCATCTTTCAAATGTCTGCCTTATCAACTGTCGATGGTAGGTTCTGCGCCTACCATGGTTGTAACGGGTAACGGGGAATCAGGGTTCGATTCCGGAGAGGGAGCCTGAGAAACGGCTACCACATCCAAGGAAGGCAGCAGGCGCGCAAATTACCCACTCCCGGCACGGGGAGGTAGTGACGAAAAATAACGATACGGGACTCATCCGAGGCCCCGTAATCGGAATGAGTACACTTTAAATCCTTTAACGAGTATCTATTGGAGGGCAAGTCTGGTGCCAGCAGCCGCGGTAATTCCAGCTCCAATAGCGTATATTAAAGTTGTTGCGGTTAAAAAGCTCGTAGTTGGATTTGTGTCCCACGCTGTTGGTTCACCGCCCGTCGGTGTTTAACTGGCATGTATCGTGGGGACGTCCTGCCGGTGGGGCGAGCTGAAGGCGTGCGACGCGCCTCGTGCGTGCTCGTGCGTCCCGAGGCGGACCCCGTTGCAATCCTACCAGGGTGCTCTTGAGTGAGTGTCTCGGTGGGCCGGCACGTTTACTTTGAACAAATTAGAGTGCTTAAAGCAGGCAAGCCCGCCTGAATACTGTGTGCATGGAATAATGGAATAGGACCTCGGTTCTATTTTGTTGGTTTTCGGAACCCGAGGTAATGATTAATAGGGACAGGCGGGGGCATTCGTATTGCGACGTTAGAGGTGAAATTCTTGGATCGTCGCAAGACGAACAGAAGCGAAAGCATTTGCCAAGTATGTTTTCATTAATCAAGAACGAAAGTTAGAGGTTCGAAGGCGATCAGATACCGCCCTAGTTCTAACCATAAACGATGCCAGCCAGCGATCCGCCGCAGTTCCTCCGATGACTCGGCGGGCAGCCTCCGGGAAACCAAAGCTTTTGGGTTCCGGGGGAAGTATGGTTGCAAAGCTGAAACTTAAAGGAATTGACGGAAGGGCACCACCAGGAGTGGAGCCTGCGGCTTAATTTGACTCAACACGGGAAACCTCACCAGGCCCGGACACCGGAAGGATTGACAGATTGATAGCTCTTTCTTGATTCGGTGGGTGGTGGTGCATGGCCGTTCTTAGTTGGTGGAGCGATTTGTCTGGTTAATTCCGATAACGAACGAGACTCTAGCCTGCTAACTAGTCGCGTGACATCCTTCGTGCTGTCAGCGATTACTTTTCTTCTTAGAGGGACAGGCGGCTTCTAGCCGCACGAGATTGAGCAATAACAGGTCTGTGATGCCCTTAGATGTTCTGGGCCGCACGCGCGCTACACTGAAGGAATCAGCGTGTCTTCCTAGGCCGAAAGGTCGGGGTAACCCGCTGAACCTCCTTCGTGCTAGGGATTGGGGCTTGCAATTGTTCCCCATGAACGAGGAATTCCCAGTAAGCGCGAGTCATAAGCTCGCGTTGATTACGTCCCTGCCCTTTGTACACACCGCCCGTCGCTACTACCGATTGAATGATTTAGTGAGGTCTTCGGACTGGTACGCGGCATTGACTCTGTCGTTGCCGATGCTACCGGAAAGATGACCAAACTTGATCATTTAGAGGAAGTAAAAGTCGTAACAAGGTTTCCGTAGGTGAACCTGCGGAAGGATCATTACCGACTAGACTGCATGTCTTTCGATGTGCGTGTCGTGTCGCGCAACACGCTACCTGTACGGCTCGCAGTAGCCGTGCGCCGCGTGCGGAACCACGCGTGCTTCTCAAAACTAACGCCAATGTTGTGTGGTACGAGCGCTGAAGCGCTGGAGCGGCTGGCCTGCGGCACCTGGCGCCTGGCGCCGGTTTTGAATGACTTTCGCCCGACTGCCTGTCCGCTCCGGTGTGGAGCCGTACGACGCCCATCGGCCGTGAGGCCGTTGGACACAGAACGCTTGAACAGGGGCCGCCACACGCCTACGTCCCGCCTATGCAACTGTCTTGAAAGAGACAGTGTAAACTAAGAAAAGATCACCCAGGACGGTGGATCACTCGGCTCGTGGGTCGATGAAGAACGCAGCAAATTGCGCGTCGACATGTGAACTGCAGGACACATGAACATCGACGTTTCGAACGCACATTGCGGTCCATGGATTCCGTTCCCGGGCCACGTCTGGCTGAGGGTCGGCTACGTATACTGAAGCGCGCGGCGTTTGCCCCGCTTCGCAGACCTGGGAGCGTCGCGGCCGCCTGTGGGGCCGGCCGCGCCTCCTTAAACGTGCGATGCGCGCCCGTCGCCTGGCGGTTCGCATACCGGTACTTACTCGGTAGCGTGCACAGCCGGCTGGCGGTGTGGCGTGCGACACCTCGTACAACGACCTCAGAGCAGGCGAGACTACCCGCTGAATTTAAGCATATTACTAAG
>NW_025726648.1:7500-17500 GCF_021461395.2 Schistocerca americana
TCTCCCGCAACATGACCTCCTGCAACGACGATACCGTCATCTATGAGACGCCAAGCCGACTAAGACAGCGATGGGCCCACAGTGCCCTTCTTTCGACCCCACCCCAACGCCAGCGCCTCTGCCGCACGAAGTCGTGGACCGGCAATCACTCCACCTGCACCCGTTCGTGCCCCACCCCAACCGCCCAACTCGCAACTCCAGCGGATGAACGGCGGACTTTGCTCGCACTCGCAATGTGCAATCCACCCCTATAACGTGCGTTTCATGAAGAGTTATGTCCAATATGCGACATTCCCGCTGTCCATATACATGAGCTGCGAGCTGTACCACGTACGAGCTACAGACGCGATCGCGTTGCTCGCTGTACGAATGCAGATGCTCAGCGGCAGCTAGGAGGCGCTCCATCCATGTCGGTACCGGTGAGCGTTGCACTCGCAGTCGCAAAAACGTACGGCAAGTATATTACTCGGAAGAGTCAATGACAGTCCAAGCCCCCCTGCGTGGGAAGAGTCTTCCTAGGCCATGACCCACCGGAAGGGCGCAGCGTCCCCCACCCCAGACATGTGACGTCAGACTATCGGTATTGACGACTAGACTGATTCCTTATAATCATTTGCCATACACCGGTGGAAGCTGCCGAGACGAGTAACTACATAGCGGGCTCGCCGTGTCACTAATGTACAGAGATACAATAGTTTCGACTGGAACCGGATTAAACGTATACACGGCGCTGATTAGTAATAGATAGAGCCATCAGAATACAGATAATGTATAGACCTGTCCGTATACATGCTGAAAGACTCTGCTCACAATCACACGTCAGCCAGACACTCTTATCACGCACTACTCTCTGCCTGTAACAGGCACACAGACAATATGTAAGCACCAGCATGGAACAACACCCAGTGCATCCTCTCTGCCACATTAGACAATCCACACTATCATAACCAGACCGGGAGGTCCACTCGGAAAACAGAATATCCCACCCTTCCGACAACCACCATTGCTCAGCTAAGCCACCAACACCCACACATGTCCCAGACAGGGGTGCACCCAACATCACAATACTGCCTCCTGTCACACCACACAAACAATGGCAGGAATGAAAGACACAGGTCTGCCACAAGCATGGAATCAGAGCGCCGCCTGTTATGAGCCAAAGGTGCACCCTGACGTGGCAAATCAGATGATGCCGCAGTCATTTACTTACGATAATCACAATCAACAAACCGGGCCCCCCCCCCCCCCAAGTGCCTTAACCTAACCCGTATTGTACCTTAACCTAACCCGTATTGTACCTTAACCTAACCCGTATTGTACCTTAACCTAACCCGTATTGTACCTTAACCTAACCCGTATTGTACCTTAACCTAACCCGTATTGTACCTTAACCTAACCCATATTGTACCTTAACCTAACCCATATTGTACCTTAACCTAACCCATATTGTACCTTAACCTAACCCATATTGTACCTTAACCTAACCCATATTGTACCTTAACCTAACCCATATTGTACCTTAACCTAACCCATATTGTACCTTAACCTAACCCATATTGTACCTTAACCTAACCCATGTTGCGCCTTAACCTAACCCATGTTGCGCCTTAACCTAACCCATGTTGCGCCTTAACCTAACCCATGTTGCGCCTTAACCTAACCCATGTTGCGCCTTAACCTAACCCATGTTGCGCCTTAACCTAACCCATGTTGCGCCTTAACCTAACCCATGTTGCGCCTTAACCTAACCCATGTTGCGCCTTAACCTAACCCATGTTGCGCCTTAACCTAACCCATGTTGCGCCTTAACCTAACCCATGTTGCGCCTTAACCTAACCTATGTTGCGCCTTAACCTAACCTATGTTGCGCCTTAACCTAACCTATGTTGCGCCTTAACCTAACCTATGTTGCGCCTTAACCTAACCTATGTTGCGCCTTAACCTAACCTATGTTGCGCCTTAACCTAACCTATGTTGCGCCTTAACCTAACCTATGTTGCGCCGTAACCTAACCTATGTTGCGCCGTAACCTAACCTATGTTGCGCCGTAACCTAACCTATGTTGCGCCTTAACCTAACCTATGTTGCGCCTTAACCTAACCTATGTTGCGCCTTAACCTAACCTATGTTGCGCCGTAACCTAACCTATGTTGCGCCTTAACCTAACCTATGTTGCGCCTTAACCTAACCTATGTTGCGCCTTAACCTAACCTATGTTGCGCCTTAACCTAACCTATGTTGCGCCTTAACCTAACCTATGTTGCGCCTTAACCTAACCTATGTTGCGCCTTAACCTAACCTATGTTGCGCCTTAACCTAACCTATGTTGCGCCTTAACCTAACCTATGTTGCGCCTTAACCTAACCTATGTTGCGCCGTAACCTAACCTATGTTGCGCCTTAACCTAACCTATGTTGCGCCTTAACCTAACCTATGTTGCGCCTTAACCTAACCTATGTTGCGCCTTAACCTAACCTATGTTGCGCCTTAACCCAACACACGTTGGGCCTTAACCCAACACACGTTGGGCCTTAACCCAACACACGTTGGGCCTTAACCCAACACACGTTGGGCCTTAACCCAACACACGTTGGGCCTTAACCCAACACACGTTGGGCCTTAACCCAACACACGTTGGGCCTTAACCCAACACACGTTGGGCCTTAACCCAACACACGTTGGGCCTTAACCCAACACACGTTGGGCCTTAACCCAACACACGTTGGGCCTTAACCCAACACACGTTGGGCCTTAACCCAACACACGTTGGGCCTTAACCCAACACACGTTGGGCCTTAACCCAACACACGTTGGGCCTTAACCCAACACACGTTGGGCCTTAACCCAACACACGTTGGGCCTTAACCCAACACACGTTGGGCCTTAACCCAACACACGTTGGGCCTTAACCCAACACACGTTGGGCCTTAACCCAACACACGTTGGGCCTTAACCTGCTCTGTAATTGTCATACGACGCGTTAAATTAGTGTAGTGTTGCCTAACTGCAACCCCCGCAATATAGTTTGCTACTCGCACTGCCCGGTCCCCAGAGTATCGCTTCATGTTAAACACCTTGCAGCTATACACTGTAATGCGGATGGCGGCAGGACGTACATGCTCAATGCCCTTCGCAGTTGTTCATTGGCATTCGCATGGCGAAGCACAGCCTACGTTGTGGTACGGCTTGTGGCAACTGTCCGCTGATGTTGTACGTCCAAATCACACACTGTACCGCACATTGGTCCTCATGTACTGAATGATACATCGTGGTACATGTGTGACCGTACCACGACTGCGCCAACAACGGCGAACCATACGGTCCAAATATTGTGCACTCAGCTACGTGTCGTCTCCCTATAAGAGCTGGATTGCAGTATGGTATGCCGTGGATGGCGATCAGCATGAGCCGTCTGTTGATGTAGTGGCGCGTGTTGTCAGACGTAGTCGTCTCTTCTCACACACCGTGATAGCATGGTGCACTGCGTTCCACATCTGCGACATGCGACAGAGGCCGGTTGACAGTCGTTCGCGCAATGGACATCGCATACGTACGGGGGCCACCTTCCACGTGTTCGCGAAGCGTGCACATGTTGTTGCGTGTATGTGGGCAGACATAGTGTGTCGTGACACCTGACACAGGCATGCAACAATCGTTGAATTTGCAAATGGCGATGGACGTCTACGTTTGCTGGTGACGTTACGCAAATGAAGAACTGGTAAACCGTTGTGGTGCGGTTGTTCTCGCTAGAGGTGAATCAGTGATGGCGACGATCGGTTGAGCTACCAACCGGTTGTTTCAGCGATACCCACCATGCCCACGAACGTGAATGGCATGTGGGTGTGAAGCGATACGCGGCGGTGGCTGGGTGGGACCGTCCCCGGCCGGTGAGGGGGGGCCTTCCGGCGTGCTGGCCGCGCGGTGCGTGGGCGCACGCGCTACAGCCGGCTGGTGGGGGCGGCCAGTGGCAGGCGCGCCGGCCGACGGAGGCGGCAGGCGGCGCAGCTGCGCGCCGGCGCACCCTGCACGCGGCGCCGTGCGGCCAAAGTAGGTCCTCGCGGGCCCGGTGCGAAGCGCGGTGGACATCTGCAGTGTGCTGGTCCGATTGAGGACTGTGTGCGCTGAGGATGCGCCGCCGCCCGGCGCTCGGCGCCGCGACGCCGTCTGCTGCTCGGTCGCCTCTGCGGTTCTCGCAGGTGGATTGTATCGCAGCTGTGCGGACGTGTTGGCGCGTGCGCTGTGCTGGGAGAGTTCGCTTCGGCACCCAAGTGGGGCTTTTGTCCTTCTGTGGCGCTGGCGTTGGAGCTGCCGGCCACCGTAGGTGGCGCGTGTTGTCTCCCGCCGGCAATGCCACGACAGCACGCTCCCGGGCCTCTGTCGGCAGCGGCAAGCTCAGTTGGGAGCACGGGTGGTCGCACCTAAAGCGTCTACTCGCCAAACTCCGGGCGATTGCGCCTCTCTCGAACCCGACCAAGTACTTAGGACGGCGCTGCGCGCCGCCGGGACCTGAGAGGGTTTCGAGGTGTATTGTGCAGGGGAGCTCAGCCTCCTCCTGTTTGCAGAATAATTGAGCGGACGCTTGCGTGTTCGCGCGGGCCCCCGGGACACACTCCCGGGCGGCCGGCTGCTCAGCTCTAGTTGACGCAGCTCCCTGGTTGATCCTGCCAGTAGTCATATGCTTGTCTCAAAGATTAAGCCATGCATGTCTCAGTACAAGCCGCATTAAGGTGAAACCGCGAATGGCTCATTAAATCAGTTATGGTTCCTTAGATCGTACCCACGTTACTTGGATAACTGTGGTAATTCTAGAGCTAATACATGCAAACAGAGTCCCGACCAGAGATGGAAGGGACGCTTTTATTAGATCAAAACCAATCGGTCGGCTCGTCCGGTCCGTTTGCCTTGGTGACTCTGAATAACTTTGGGCTGATCGCACGGTCCTCGTACCGGCGACGCATCTTTCAAATGTCTGCCTTATCAACTGTCGATGGTAGGTTCTGCGCCTACCATGGTTGTAACGGGTAACGGGGAATCAGGGTTCGATTCCGGAGAGGGAGCCTGAGAAACGGCTACCACATCCAAGGAAGGCAGCAGGCGCGCAAATTACCCACTCCCGGCACGGGGAGGTAGTGACGAAAAATAACGATACGGGACTCATCCGAGGCCCCGTAATCGGAATGAGTACACTTTAAATCCTTTAACGAGTATCTATTGGAGGGCAAGTCTGGTGCCAGCAGCCGCGGTAATTCCAGCTCCAATAGCGTATATTAAAGTTGTTGCGGTTAAAAAGCTCGTAGTTGGATTTGTGTCCCACGCTGTTGGTTCACCGCCCGTCGGTGTTTAACTGGCATGTATCGTGGGACGTCCTGCCGGTGGGGCGAGCTGAAGGCGTGCGACGCGCCTCGTGCGTGCTCGTGCGTCCCGAGGCGGACCCCGTTGCAATCCTACCAGGGTGCTCTTGAGTGAGTGTCTCGGTGGGCCGGCACGTTTACTTTGAACAAATTAGAGTGCTTAAAGCAGGCAAGCCCGCCTGAATACTGTGTGCATGGAATAATGGAATAGGACCTCGGTTCTATTTTGTTGGTTTTCGGAACCCGAGGTAATGATTAATAGGGACAGGCGGGGGCATTCGTATTGCGACGTTAGAGGTGAAATTCTTGGATCGTCGCAAGACGAACAGAAGCGAAAGCATTTGCCAAGTATGTTTTCATTAATCAAGAACGAAAGTTAGAGGTTCGAAGGCGATCAGATACCGCCCTAGTTCTAACCATAAACGATGCCAGCCAGCGATCCGCCGCAGTTCCTCCGATGACTCGGCGGGCAGCCTCCGGGAAACCAAAGCTTTTGGGTTCCGGGGGAAGTATGGTTGCAAAGCTGAAACTTAAAGGAATTGACGGAAGGGCACCACCAGGAGTGGAGCCTGCGGCTTAATTTGACTCAACACGGGAAACCTCACCAGGCCCGGACACCGGAAGGATTGACAGATTGATAGCTCTTTCTTGATTCGGTGGGTGGTGGTGCATGGCCGTTCTTAGTTGGTGGAGCGATTTGTCTGGTTAATTCCGATAACGAACGAGACTCTAGCCTGCTAACTAGTCGCGTGACATCCTTCGTGCTGTCAGCGATTACTTTTCTTCTTAGAGGGACAGGCGGCTTCTAGCCGCACGAGATTGAGCAATAACAGGTCTGTGATGCCCTTAGATGTTCTGGGCCGCACGCGCGCTACACTGAAGGAATCAGCGTGTCTTCCTAGGCCGAAAGGTCGGGGTAACCCGCTGAACCTCCTTCGTGCTAGGGATTGGGGCTTGCAATTGTTCCCCATGAACGAGGAATTCCCAGTAAGCGCGAGTCATAAGCTCGCGTTGATTACGTCCCTGCCCTTTGTACACACCGCCCGTCGCTACTACCGATTGAATGATTTAGTGAGGTCTTCGGACTGGTACGCGGCATTGACTCTGTCGTTGCCGATGCTACCGGAAAGATGACCAAACTTGATCATTTAGAGGAAGTAAAAGTCGTAACAAGGTTTCCGTAGGTGAACCTGCGGAAGGATCATTACCGACTAGACTGCATGTCTTTCGATGTGCGTGTCGTGTCGCGCAACACGCTACCTGTACGGCTCGCAGTAGCCGTGCGCCGCGTGCGGAACCACGCGTGCTTCTCAAAACTAACGCCAATGTTGTGTGGTACGAGCGCTGAAGCGCTGGAGCGGCTGGCCTGCGGCACCTGGCGCCTGGCGCCGGTTTTGAATGACTTTCGCCCGACTGCCTGTCCGCTCCGGTGTGGAGCCGTACGACGCCCATCGGCCGTGAGGCCGTTGGACACAGAACGCTTGAACAGGGGCCGCCACACGCCTACGTCCCGCCTATGCAACTGTCTTGAAAGAGACAGTGTAAACTAAGAAAAGATCACCCAGGACGGTGGATCACTCGGCTCGTGGGTCGATGAAGAACGCAGCAAATTGCGCGTCGACATGTGAACTGCAGGACACATGAACATCGACGTTTCGAACGCACATTGCGGTCCATGGATTCCGTTCCCGGGCCACGTCTGGCTGAGGGTCGGCTACGTATACTGAAGCGCGCGGCGTTTGCCCCGCTTCGCAGACCTGGGAGCGTCGCGGCCGCCTGTGGGGCCGGCCGCGCCTCCTTAAACGTGCGATGCGCGCCCGTCGCCTGGCGGTTCGCATACCGGTACTTACTCGGTAGCGTGCACAGCCGGCTGGCGGTGTGGCGTGCGACACCTCGTACAACGACCTCAGAGCAGGCGAGACTACCCGCTGAATTTAAGCATATTACTAAGCGGAGGAAAAGAAACTAACAAGGATTCCCCCAGTAGCGGCGAGCGAACAGGGAAGAGTCCAGCACCGAACCCCGCAGGCTGCCGCCTGTCGTGGCATGTGGTGTTTGGGAGGGTCCACTACCCCGACGCCTCGCGCCGAGCCCAAGTCCAACTTGAATGAGGCCACGGCCCGTAGAGGGTGCCAGGCCCGTAGCGGCCGGTGCGAGCGTCGGCGGGACCTCTCCTTCGAGTCGGGTTGCTTGAGAGTGCAGCTCCAAGTGGGTGGTAAACTCCATCTGAGACTAAATATGACCACGAGACCGATAGCGAACAAGTACCGTGAGGGAAAGTTGAAAAGAACTTTGAAGAGAGAGTTCAAAAGTACGTGAAACCGTTCTGGGGTAAACGTGAGAAGTCCGAAAGGTCGAACGGGTGAGATTCACGCCCATCCGGCCACTGGCCTCCGCCCTCGGCAGATGGGGCCGGCCGCCCGCGCGGAGCAATCCGCGGCGGGGTCGTGTCCGGTTGCCTTTCCACTCGCCGCGGGGTGGGGCCGTTCCGGTGTGCGGTGGGCCGCACTTCTCCCCTAGTAGGACGTCGCGACCCGCTGGGTGCCGGCCTACGGCCCGGGTGCGCAGCCTGTCCTTCCGCGGGCCTCGGTTCGCGTCTGTTGGGCAGAGCCCCGGTGTCCTGGCTGGCTGCCCGGCGGTATATCTGGAGGAGTCGATTCGCCCCTTTGGGCGCTCGGGCTCCCGGCAAGCGCGCGCGGTTCTTCCCGGATGACGGACCTACCTGGCCCGGCCCCGGACCCGCGCCGCTGTTGGCTCGGGATGCTCTCGGGCGGAATAATCGCTCCCGTCAGCGGCGCTTCAGCTTTGGACAATTTCACGACCCGTCTTGAAACACGGACCAAGGAGTCTAACATGTGCGCGAGTCATTGGGCTGTACGAAACCTAAAGGCGTAATGAAAGTGAAGGTCTCGCCTTGCGCGGGCCGAGGGAGGATGGGGCTTCCCCGCCCTTCACGGGGCGGCGGCCTCCGCACTCCCGGGGCGTCTCGTCCTCATTGCGAGGTGAGGCGCACCTAGAGCGTACACGTTGGGACCCGAAAGATGGTGAACTATGCCTGGCCAGGACGAAGTCAGGGGAAACCCTGATGGAGGTCCGTAGCGATTCTGACGTGCAAATCGATCGTCGGAGCTGGGTATAGGGGCGAAAGACTAATCGAACCATCTAGTAGCTGGTTCCCTCCGAAGTTTCCCTCAGGATAGCTGGTGCTCGTACGAGTCTCATCCGGTAAAGCGAATGATTAGAGGCCTTGGGGCCGAAACGACCTCAACCTATTCTCAAACTTTAAATGGGTGAGATCTCCGGCTTGCTTGATATGCTGAAGCCGCGAGCAAACGACTCGGATCGGAGTGCCAAGTGGGCCACTTTTGGTAAGCAGAACTGGCGCTGTGGGATGAACCAAACGCCGAGTTAAGGCGCCCGAATCGACGCTCATGGGAAACCATGAAAGGCGTTGGTTGCTTAAGACAGCAGGACGGTGGCCATGGAAGTCGGAATCCGCTAAGGAGTGTGTAACAACTCACCTGCCGAAGCAACTAGCCCTGAAAATGGATGGCGCTGAAGCGTCGTGCCTATACTCGGCCGTCAGTCTGGCAGTCATAGCCGGTCCTTGCGGCCGGCCGCGAAGCCCTGACGAGTAGGAGGGTCGCGGCGGTGGGCGCAGAAGGGTCTGGGCGTGAGCCTGCCTGGAGCCGCCGTCGGTGCAGATCTTGGTGGTAGTAGCAAATACTCCAGCGAGGCCCTGGAGGGCTGACGCGGAGAAGGGTTTCGTGTGAACAGCCGTTGCACACGAGTCAGTCGATCCTAAGCCCTAGGAGAAATCCGATGTTGATGGGGGCCGTCATAGCATGATGCACTTTGTGCTGGCCCCCGTTGGGCGAAAGGGAATCCGGTTCCTATTCCGGAACCCGGCAGCGGAACCGATACAAGTCGGGCCCCTCTTTTAGAGATGCTCGTCGGGGTAACCCAAAAGGACCCGGAGACGCCGTCGGGAGATCGGGGAAGAGTTTTCTTTTCTGCATGAGCGTTCGAGTTCCCTGGAATCCTCTAGCAGGGAGATAGGGTTTGGAACGCGAAGAGCACCGCAGTTGCGGCGGTGTCCCGATCTTCCCCTCGGACCTTGAAAATCCGGGAGAGGGCCACGTGGAGGTGTCGCGCCGGTTCGTACCCATATCCGCAGCAGGTCTCCAAGGTGAAGAGCCTCTAGTCGATAGAATAATGTAGGTAAGGGAAGTCGGCAAATTGGATCCGTAACTTCGGGATAAGGATTGGCTCTGAGGATCGGGGCGTGTCGGGCTTGGTCGGGAAGTGGGTCAGCGCTAACGTGCCGGGCCTGGGCGAGGTGAGTGCCGTAGGGGTGCCGGTAAGTGCGGGCGTTTAGCGCGGGCGTGGTCTGCTCTCGCCGTTGGTTGGCCTCGTGCTGGCCGGCGGTGCAGGATGCGCGCGCCTGCGCGGCGTTCGCGCCCCGGTGCTTCAACCTGCGTGCAGGATCCGAGCTCGGTCCCGTGCCTTGGCCTCCCACGGATCTTCCTTGCTGCGAGGCCGCGTCCGCCTTAGCGTGCTCCTCCGGGGGCGCGCGGGTGCGCGGATTCTCTTCGGCCGCCATTCAACGATCAACTCAGAACTGGCACGGACTGGGGGAATCCGACTGT
>NW_025726648.1:22500-25000 GCF_021461395.2 Schistocerca americana
CCGTAACCTAACCTATGTTGCGCCATAACCTAACCTATGTTGCGCCTTAACCTAACCTATGTTGCGCCTTAACCTAACCTATGTTGCGCCTTAACCTAACCTATGTTGCGCCGTAACCTAACCTATGTTGCGCCTTAACCTAACCTATGTTGCGCCTTAACCTAACCTATGTTGCGCCTTAACCTAACCTATGTTGCGCCTTAACCTAACCTATGTTGCGCCTTAACCTAACCTATGTTGCGCCTTAACCTAACCTATGTTGCGCCTTAACCTAACCTATGTTGCGCCTTAACCTAACCTATGTTGCGCCTTAACCTAACCTATGTTGCGCCGTAACCTAACCTATGTTGCGCCTTAACCTAACCTATGTTGCGCCTTAACCTAACCTATGTTGCGCCGTAACCTAACCTATGTTGCGCCTTAACCTAACCTATGTTGCGCCTTAACCTAACCTATGTTGCGCCTTAACCTAACCTATGTTGCGCCTTAACCTAACCTATGTTGCGCCTTAACCTAACCTATGTTGCGCCTTAACCCAACACACGTTGGGCCTTAACCCAACACACGTTGGGCCTTAACCCAACACACGTTGGGCCTTAACCCAACACACGTTGGGCCTTAACCCAACACACGTTGGGCCTTAACCCAACACACGTTGGGCCTTAACCCAACACACGTTGGGCCTTAACCCAACACACGTTGGGCCTTAACCCAACACACGTTGGGCCTTAACCCAACACACGTTGGGCCTTAACCCAACACACGTTGGGCCTTAACCCAACACACGTTGGGCCTTAACCCAACACACGTTGGGCCTTAACCCAACACACGTTGGGCCTTAACCCAACACACGTTGGGCCTTAACCCAACACACGTTGGGCCTTAACCCAACACACGTTGGGCCTTAACCCAACACACGTTGGGCCTTAACCTGCTCTGTAATTGTCATACGACGCGTTAAATTAGTGTAGTGTTGCCTAACTGCAACCCCCGCAATATAGTTTGCTACTCGCACTGCCCGGTCCCCAGAGTATCGCTTCATGTTAAACACCTTGCAGCTATACACTGTAATGCGGATGGCGGCAGGACGTACATGCTCAATGCCCTTCGCAGTTGTTCATTGGCATTCGCATGGCGAAGCACAGCCTACGTTGTGGTACGGCTTGTGGCAACTGTCCGCTGATGTTGTACGTCCAAATCACACACTGTACCGCACATTGGTCCTCATGTACTGAATGATACATCGTGGTACATGTGTGACCGTACCACGACTGCGCCAACAACGGCGAACCATACGGTCCAAATATTGTGCACTCAGCTACGTGTCGTCTCCCTATAAGAGCTGGATTGCAGTATGGTATGCCGTGGATGGCGATCAGCATGAGCCGTCTGTTGATGTAGTGGCGCGTGTTGTCAGACGTAGTCGTCTCTTCTCACACACCGTGATAGCATGGTGCACTGCGTTCCACATCTGCGACATGCGACAGAGGCCGGTTGACAGTCGTTCGCGCAATGGACATCGCATACGTACGGGGGCCACCTTCCACGTGTTCGCGAAGCGTGCACATGTTGTTGCGTGTATGTGGGCAGACATAGTGTGTCGTGACACCTGACACAGGCATGCAACAATCGTTGAATTTGCAAATGGCGATGGACGTCTACGTTTGCTGGTGACGTTACGCAAATGAAGAACTGGTTATCCGTTGTGGTGCGGTTGTTCTCGCTAGAGGTGAATCAGTGATGGCGACGATCGGTTGAGCTACCAACCGGTTGTTTCAGCGATACCCACCATGCCCACGAACGTGAATGGCATGTGGGTGTGAAGCGATACGCGGCGGTGGCTGGGTGGGACCGTCCCCGGCCGGTGAGGGGGGGCCTTCCGGCGTGCTGGCCGCGCGGTGCGTGGGCGCACGCGCTACAGCCGGCTGGTGGGGGCGGCCAGTGGCAGGCGCGCCGGCCGACGGAGGCGGCAGGCGGCGCAGCTGCGCGCCGGCGCACCCTGCACGCGGCGCCGTGCGGCCAAAGTAGGTCCTCGCGGGCCCGGTGCGAAGCGCGGTGGACATCTGCAGTGTGCTGGTCCGATTGAGGACTGTGTGCGCTGAGGATGCGCCGCCGCCCGGCGCTCGGCGCCGCGACGCCGTCTGCTGCTCGGTCGCCTCTGCGGTTCTCGCAGGTGGATTGTATCGCAGCTGTGCGGACGTGTTGGCGCGTGCGCTGTGCTGGGAGAGTTCGCTTCGGCACCCAAGTGGGGCTTTTGTCCTTCTGTGGCGCTGGCGTTGGAGCTGCCGGCCACCGTAGGTGGCGCGTGTTGTCTCCCGCCGGCAATGCCACGACAGCACGCTCCCGGGCCTCTGTCGGCAGCGGCAAGCTCAGTTGGGAGCACGGGTGGTCGCACCTAAAGCGTCTACTCGCCAAACTCCGGGCGATTGCGCCTCTCTCGAACCCGACCAAGTACTTAGGACGGCGCTGCGCGCCGCCGGGACCTGAGAGGGTTTCGAGG
>NW_025726648.1:35000-40000 GCF_021461395.2 Schistocerca americana
GCCTTAACCTAACCTATGTTGCGCCTTAACCTAACCTATGTTGCGCCTTAACCTAACCTATGTTGCGCCTTAACCTAACCTATGTTGCGCCTTAACCTAACCTATGTTGCGCCTTAACCTAACCTATGTTGCGCCGTAACCTAACCTATGTTGCGCCTTAACCTAACCTATGTTGCGCCTTAACCTAACCTATGTTGCGCCGTAACCTAACCTATGTTGCGCCTTAACCTAACCTATGTTGCGCCTTAACCTAACCTATGTTGCGCCTTAACCTAACCTATGTTGCGCCTTAACCTAACCTATGTTGCGCCTTAACCCAACACACGTTGGGCCTTAACCCAACACACGTTGGGCCTTAACCCAACACACGTTGGGCCTTAACCCAACACACGTTGGGCCTTAACCCAACACACGTTGGGCCTTAACCCAACACACGTTGGGCCTTAACCCAACACACGTTGGGCCTTAACCCAACACACGTTGGGCCTTAACCCAACACACGTTGGGCCTTAACCCAACACACGTTGGGCCTTAACCCAACACACGTTGGGCCTTAACCCAACACACGTTGGGCCTTAACCCAACACACGTTGGGCCTTAACCCAACACACGTTGGGCCTTAACCCAACACACGTTGGGCCTTAACCCAACACACGTTGGGCCTTAACCCAACACACGTTGGGCCTTAACCCAACACACGTTGGGCCTTAACCCAACACACGTTGGGCCTTAACCTGCTCTGTAATTGTCATACGACGCGTTAAATTAGTGTAGTGTTGCCTAACTGCAACCCCCGCAATATAGTTTGCTACTCGCACTGCCCGGTCCCCAGAGTATCGCTTCATGTTAAACACCTTGCAGCTATACACTGTAATGCGGATGGCGGCAGGACGTACATGCTCAATGCCCTTCGCAGTTGTTCATTGGCATTCGCATGGCGAAGCACAGCCTACGTTGTGGTACGGCTTGTGGCAACTGTCCGCTGATGTTGTACGTCCAAATCACACACTGTACCGCACATTGGTCCTCATGTACTGAATGATACATCGTGGTACATGTGTGACCGTACCACGACTGCGCCAACAACGGCGAACCATACGGTCCAAATATTGTGCACTCAGCTACGTGTCGTCTCCCTATAAGAGCTGGATTGCAGTATGGTATGCCGTGGATGGCGATCAGCATGAGCCGTCTGTTGATGTAGTGGCGCGTGTTGTCAGACGTAGTCGTCTCTTCTCACACACCGTGATAGCATGGTGCACTGCGTTCCACATCTGCGACATGCGACAGAGGCCGGTTGACAGTCGTTCGCGCAATGGACATCGCATACGTACGGGGGCCACCTTCCACGTGTTCGCGAAGCGTGCACATGTTGTTGCGTGTATGTGGGCAGACATAGTGTGTCGTGACACCTGACACAGGCATGCAACAATCGTTGAATTTGCAAATGGCGATGGACGTCTACGTTTGCTGGTGACGTTACGCAAATGAAGAACTGGTAAACCGTTGTGGTGCGGTTGTTCTCGCTAGAGGTGAATCAGTGATGGCGACGATCGGTTGAGCTACCAACCGGTTGTTTCAGCGATACCCACCATGCCCACGAACGTGAATGGCATGTGGGTGTGAAGCGATACGCGGCGGTGGCTGGGTGGGACCGTCCCCGGCCGGTGAGGGGGGGCCTTCCGGCGTGCTGGCCGCGCGGTGCGTGGGCGCACGCGCTACAGCCGGCTGGTGGGGGCGGCCAGTGGCAGGCGCGCCGGCCGACGGAGGCGGCAGGCGGCGCAGCTGCGCGCCGGCGCACCCTGCACGCGGCGCCGTGCGGCCAAAGTAGGTCCTCGCGTGCCCGGTGCGAAGCGCGGTGGACATCTGCAGTGTGCTGGTCCGATTGAGGACTGTGTGCGCTGAGGATGCGCCGCCGCCCGGCGCTCGGCGCCGCGACGCCGTCTGCTGCTCGGTCGCCTCTGCGGTTCTCGCAGGTGGATTGTATCGCAGCTGTGCGGACGTGTTGGCGCGTGCGCTGTGCTGGGAGAGTTCGCTTCGGCACCCAAGTGGGGCTTTTGTCCTTCTGTGGCGCTGGCGTTGGAGCTGCCGGCCACCGTAGGTGGCGCGTGTTGTCTCCCGCCGGCAATGCCACGACAGCACGCTCCCGGGCCTCTGTCGGCAGCGGCAAGCTCAGTTGGGAGCACGGGTGGTCGCACCTAAAGCGTCTACTCGCCAAACTCCGGGCGATTGCGCCTCTCTCGAACCCGACCAAGTACTTAGGACGGCGCTGCGCGCCGCCGGGACCTGAGAGGGTTTCGAGGTGTATTGTGCAGGGGAGCTCAGCCTCCTCCTGTTTGCAGAATAATTGAGCGGACGCTTGCGTGTTCGCGCGGGCCCCCGGGACACACTCCCGGGCGGCCGGCTGCTCAGCTCTAGTTGACGCAGCTCCCTGGTTGATCCTGCCAGTAGTCATATGCTTGTCTCAAAGATTAAGCCATGCATGTCTCAGTACAAGCCGCATTAAGGTGAAACCGCGAATGGCTCATTAAATCAGTTATGGTTCCTTAGATCGTACCCACGTTACTTGGATAACTGTGGTAATTCTAGAGCTAATACATGCAAACAGAGTCCCGACCAGAGATGGAAGGGACGCTTTTATTAGATCAAAACCAATCGGTCGGCTCGTCCGGTCCGTTTGCCTTGGTGACTCTGAATAACTTTGGGCTGATCGCACGGTCCTCGTACCGGCGACGCATCTTTCAAATGTCTGCCTTATCAACTGTCGATGGTAGGTTCTGCGCCTACCATGGTTGTAACGGGTAACGGGGAATCAGGGTTCGATTCCGGAGAGGGAGCCTGAGAAACGGCTACCACATCCAAGGAAGGCAGCAGGCGCGCAAATTACCCACTCCCGGCACGGGGAGGTAGTGACGAAAAATAACGATACGGGACTCATCCGAGGCCCCGTAATCGGAATGAGTACACTTTAAATCCTTTAACGAGTATCTATTGGAGGGCAAGTCTGGTGCCAGCAGCCGCGGTAATTCCAGCTCCAATAGCGTATATTAAAGTTGTTGCGGTTAAAAAGCTCGTAGTTGGATTTGTGTCCCACGCTGTTGGTTCACCGTCCGTCGGTGTTTAACTGGCATGTATCGTGGGACGTCCTGCCGGTGGGGCGAGCTGAAGGCGTGCGACGCGCCTCGTGCGTGCTCGTGCGTCCCGAGGCGGACCCCGTTGCAATCCTACCAGGGTGCTCTTGAGTGAGTGTCTCGGTGGGCCGGCACGTTTACTTTGAACAAATTAGAGTGCTTAAAGCAGGCAAGCCCGCCTGAATACTGTGTGCATGGAATAATGGAATAGGACCTCGGTTCTATTTTGTTGGTTTTCGGAACCCGAGGTAATGATTAATAGGGACAGGCGGGGGCATTCGTATTGCGACGTTAGAGGTGAAATTCTTGGATCGTCGCAAGACGAACAGAAGCGAAAGCATTTGCCAAGTATGTTTTCATTAATCAAGAACGAAAGTTAGAGGTTCGAAGGCGATCAGATACCGCCCTAGTTCTAACCATAAACGATGCCAGCCAGCGATCCGCCGCAGTTCCTCCGATGACTCGGCGGGCAGCCTCCGGGAAACCAAAGCTTTTGGGTTCCGGGGGAAGTATGGTTGCAAAGCTGAAACTTAAAGGAATTGACGGAAGGGCACCACCAGGAGTGGAGCCTGCGGCTTAATTTGACTCAACACGGGAAACCTCACCAGGCCCGGACACCGGAAGGATTGACAGATTGATAGCTCTTTCTTGATTCGGTGGGTGGTGGTGCATGGCCGTTCTTAGTTGGTGGAGCGATTTGTCTGGTTAATTCCGATAACGAACGAGACTCTAGCCTGCTAACTAGTCGCGTGACATCCTTCGTGCTGTCAGCGATTACTTTTCTTCTTAGAGGGACAGGCGGCTTCTAGCCGCACGAGATTGAGCAATAACAGGTCTGTGATGCCCTTAGATGTTCTGGGCCGCACGCGCGCTACACTGAAGGAATCAGCGTGTCTTCCTAGGCCGAAAGGTCGGGGTAACCCGCTGAACCTCCTTCGTGCTAGGGATTGGGGCTTGCAATTGTTCCCCATGAACGAGGAATTCCCAGTAAGCGCGAGTCATAAGCTCGCGTTGATTACGTCCCTGCCCTTTGTACACACCGCCCGTCGCTACTACCGATTGAATGATTTAGTGAGGTCTTCGGACTGGTACGCGGCATTGACTCTGTCGTTGCCGATGCTACCGGAAAGATGACCAAACTTGATCATTTAGAGGAAGTAAAAGTCGTAACAAGGTTTCCGTAGGTGAACCTGCGGAAGGATCATTACCGACTAGACTGCATGTCTTTCGATGTGCGTGTCGTGTCGCGCAACACGCTACCTGTACGGCTCGCAGTAGCCGTGCGCCGCGTGCGGAACCACGCGTGCTTCTCAAAACTAACGCCAATGTTGTGTGGTACGAGCGCTGAAGCGCTGGAGCGGCTGGCCTGCGGCACCTGGCGCCTGGCGCCGGTTTTGAATGACTTTCGCCCGACTGCCTGTCCGCTCCGGTGTGGAGCCGTACGACGCCCATCGGCCGTGAGGCCGTTGGACACAGAACGCTTGAACAGGGGCCGCCACACGCCTACGTCCCGCCTATGCAACTGTCTTGAAAGAGACAGTGTAAACTAAGAAAAGATCACCCAGGACGGTGGATCACTCGGCTCGTGGGTCGATGAAGAACGCAGCAAATTGCGCGTCGACATGTGAACTGCAGGACACATGAACATCGACGTTTCGAACGCACATTGCGGTCCATGGATTCCGTTCCCGGGCCACGTCTGGCTGAGGGTCGGCTACGTATACTGAAGCGCGCGGCGTTTGCCCCGCTTCGCAGACCTGGGAGCGTCGCGGCCGCCTGTGGGGCCGGCCGCGCCTCCTTAAACGTGCGATGCGCGCCCGTCGCCTGGCGGTTCGCATACCGGTACTTACTCGGTAGCGTGCACAGCCG
>NW_025726648.1:45000-50000 GCF_021461395.2 Schistocerca americana
TGCAATACCTCCATCTATGCGAATCTGACAACACTACGTCCGCCATGTCGAGCGCACCGCAAAACATACCGCCATCTGTAGGTCTCCCGCAACATGACCTCCTGCAACGACGATACCGTCATCTATGAGACGCCAAGCCGACTAAGACAGCGATGGGCCCACAGTGCCCTTCTTTCGACCCCACCCCAACGCCAGCGCCTCTGCCGCACGAAGTCGTGGACCGGCAATCACTCCACCTGCACCCGTTCGTGCCCCACCCCAACCGCCCAACTCGCAACTCCAGCGGATGAACGGCGGACTTTGCTCGCACTCGCAATGTGCAATCCACCCCTATAACGTGCGTTTCATGAAGAGTTATGTCCAATATGCGACATTCCCGCTGTCCATATACATGAGCTGCGAGCTGTACCACGTACGAGCTACAGACGCGATCGCGTTGCTCGCTGTACGAATGCAGATGCTCAGCGGCAGCTAGGAGGCGCTCCATCCATGTCGGTACCGGTGAGCGTTGCACTCGCAGTCGCAAAAACGTACGGCAAGTATATTACTCGGAAGAGTCAATGACAGTCCAAGCCCCCCTGCGTGGGAAGAGTCTTCCTAGGCCATGACCCACCGGAAGGGCGCAGCGTCCCCCACCCCAGACATGTGACGTCAGACTATCGGTATTGACGACTAGACTGATTCCTTATAATCATTTGCCATACACCGGTGGAAGCTGCCGAGACGAGTAACTACATAGCGGGCTCGCCGTGTCACTAATGTACAGAGATACAATAGTTTCGACTGGAACCGGATTAAACGTATACACGGCGCTGATTAGTAATAGATAGAGCCATCAGAATACAGATAATGTATAGACCTGTCCGTATACATGCTGAAAGACTCTGCTCACAATCACACGTCAGCCAGACACTCTTATCACGCACTACTCTCTGCCTGTAACAGGCACACAGACAATATGTAAGCACCAGCATGGAACAACACCCAGTGCATCCTCTCTGCCACATTAGACAATCCACACTATCATAACCAGACCGGGAGGTCCACTCGGAAAACAGAATATCCCACCCTTCCGACAACCACCATTGCTCAGCTAAGCCACCAACACCCACACATGTCCCAGACAGGGGTGCACCCAACATCACAATACTGCCTCCTGTCACACCACACAAACAATGGCAGGAATGAAAGACACAGGTCTGCCACAAGCATGGAATCAGAGCGCCGCCTGTTATGAGCCAAAGGTGCACCCTGACGTGGCAAATCAGATGATGCCGCAGTCATTTACTTACGATAATCACAATCAACAAACCGGGCCCCCCCCCCCCCCAAGTGCCTTAACCTAACCCGTATTGTACCTTAACCTAACCCGTATTGTACCTTAACCTAACCCGTATTGTACCTTAACCTAACCCGTATTGTACCTTAACCTAACCCGTATTGTACCTTAACCTAACCCATATTGTACCTTAACCTAACCCATATTGTACCTTAACCTAACCCATATTGTACCTTAACCTAACCCATATTGTACCTTAACCTAACCCATATTGTACCTTAACCTAACCCATATTGTACCTTAACCTAACCCATATTGTACCTTAACCTAACCCATATTGTACCTTAACCTAACCCATATTGTACCTTAACCTAACCCATATTGTACCTTAACCTAACCCATGTTGCGCCTTAACCTAACCCATGTTGCGCCTTAACCTAACCCATGTTGCGCCTTAACCTAACCCATGTTGCGCCTTAACCTAACCCATGTTGCGCCTTAACCTAACCCATGTTGCGCCTTAACCTAACCCATGTTGCGCCTTAACCTAACCCATGTTGCGCCTTAACCTAACCCATGTTGCGCCTTAACCTAACCCATGTTGCGCCTTAACCTAACCCATGTTGCGCCTTAACCTAACCTATGTTGCGCCTTAACCTAACCTATGTTGCGCCTTAACCTAACCTATGTTGCGCCTTAACCTAACCTATGTTGCGCCTTAACCTAACCTATGTTGCGCCTTAACCTAACCTATGTTGCGCCTTAACCTAACCTATGTTGCGCCTTAACCTAACCTATGTTGCGCCGTAACCTAACCTATGTTGCGCCGTAACCTAACCTATGTTGCGCCATAACCTAACCTATGTTGCGCCTTAACCTAACCTATGTTGCGCCTTAACCTAACCTATGTTGCGCCTTAACCTAACCTATGTTGCGCCGTAACCTAACCTATGTTGCGCCTTAACCTAACCTATGTTGCGCCTTAACCTAACCTATGTTGCGCCTTAACCTAACCTATGTTGCGCCTTAACCTAACCTATGTTGCGCCTTAACCTAACCTATGTTGCGCCTTAACCTAACCTATGTTGCGCCTTAACCTAACCTATGTTGCGCCTTAACCTAACCTATGTTGCGCCGTAACCTAACCTATGTTGCGCCTTAACCTAACCTATGTTGCGCCTTAACCTAACCTATGTTGCGCCGTAACCTAACCTATGTTGCGCCTTAACCTAACCTATGTTGCGCCTTAACCTAACCTATGTTGCGCCTTAACCTAACCTATGTTGCGCCTTAACCTAACCTATGTTGCGCCTTAACCTAACCTATGTTGCGCCTTAACCCAACACACGTTGGGCCTTAACCCAACACACGTTGGGCCTTAACCCAACACACGTTGGGCCTTAACCCAACACACGTTGGGCCTTAACCCAACACACGTTGGGCCTTAACCCAACACACGTTGGGCCTTAACCCAACACACGTTGGGCCTTAACCCAACACACGTTGGGCCTTAACCCAACACACGTTGGGCCTTAACCCAACACACGTTGGGCCTTAACCCAACACACGTTGGGCCTTAACCCAACACACGTTGGGCCTTAACCCAACACACGTTGGGCCTTAACCCAACACACGTTGGGCCTTAACCCAACACACGTTGGGCCTTAACCCAACACACGTTGGGCCTTAACCCAACACACGTTGGGCCTTAACCCAACACACGTTGGGCCTTAACCCAACACACGTTGGGCCTTAACCCAACACACGTTGGGCCTTAACCCAACACACGTTGGGCCTTAACCTGCTCTGTAATTGTCATACGACGCGTTAAATTAGTGTAGTGTTGCCTAACTGCAACCCCCGCAATATAGTTTGCTACTCGCACTGCCCGGTCCCCAGAGTATCGCTTCATGTTAAACACCTTGCAGCTATACACTGTAATGCGGATGGCGGCAGGACGTACATGCTCAATGCCCTTCGCAGTTGTTCATTGGCATTCGCATGGCGAAGCACAGCCTACGTTGTGGTACGGCTTGTGGCAACTGTCCGCTGATGTTGTACGTCCAAATCACACACTGTACCGCACATTGGTCCTCATGTACTGAATGATACATCGTGGTACATGTGTGACCGTACCACGACTGCGCCAACAACGGCGAACCATACGGTCCAAATATTGTGCACTCAGCTACGTGTCGTCTCCCTATAAGAGCTGGATTGCAGTATGGTATGCCGTGGATGGCGATCAGCATGAGCCGTCTGTTGATGTAGTGGCGCGTGTTGTCAGACGTAGTCGTCTCTTCTCACACACCGTGATAGCATGGTGCACTGCGTTCCACATCTGCGACATGCGACAGAGGCCGGTTGACAGTCGTTCGCGCAATGGACATCGCATACGTACGGGGGCCACCTTCCACGTGTTCGCGAAGCGTGCACATGTTGTTGCGTGTATGTGGGCAGACATAGTGTGTCGTGACACCTGACACAGGCATGCAACAATCGTTGAATTTGCAAATGGCGATGGACGTCTACGTTTGCTGGTGACGTTACGCAAATGAAGAACTGGTAAACCGTTGTGGTGCGGTTGTTCTCGCTAGAGGTGAATCAGTGATGGCGACGATCGGTTGAGCTACCAACCGGTTGTTTCAGCGATACCCACCATGCCCACGAACGTGAATGGCATGTGGGTGTGAAGCGATACGCGGCGGTGGCTGGGTGGGACCGTCCCCGGCCGGTGAGGGGGGGCCTTCCGGCGTGCTGGCCGCGCGGTGCGTGGGCGCACGCGCTACAGCCGGCTGGTGGGGGCGGCCAGTGGCAGGCGCGCCGGCCGACGGAGGCGGCAGGCGGCGCAGCTGCGCGCCGGCGCACCCTGCACGCGGCGCCGTGCGGCCAAAGTAGGTCCTCGCGGGCCCGGTGCGAAGCGCGGTGGACATCTGCAGTGTGCTGGTCCGATTGAGGACTGTGTGCGCTGAGGATGCGCCGCCGCCCGGCGCTCGGCGCCGCGACGCCGTCTGCTGCTCGGTCGCCTCTGCGGTTCTCGCAGGTGGATTGTATCGCAGCTGTGCGGACGTGTTGGCGCGTGCGCTGTGCTGGGAGAGTTCGCTTCGGCACCCAAGTGGGGCTTTTGTCCTTCTGTGGCGCTGGCGTTGGAGCTGCCGGCCACCGTAGGTGGCGCGTGTTGTCTCCCGCCGGCAATGCCACGACAGCACGCTCCCGGGCCTCTGTCGGCAGCGGCAAGCTCAGTTGGGAGCACGGGTGGTCGCACCTAAAGCGTCTACTCGCCAAACTCCGGGCGATTGCGCCTCTCTCGAACCCGACCAAGTACTTAGGACGGCGCTGCGCGCGCCGGGACCTGAGAGGGTTTCGAGGTGTATTGTGCAGGGGAGCTCAGCCTCCTCCTGTTTGCAGAATAATTGAGCGGACGCTTGCGTGTTCGCGCGGGCCCCCGGGACACACTCCCGGGCGGCCGGCTGCTCAGCTCTAGTTGACGCAGCTCCCTGGTTGATCCTGCCAGTAGTCATATGCTTGTCTCAAAGATTAAGCCATGCATGTCTCAGTACAAGCCGCATTAAGGTGAAACCGCGAATGGCTCATTAAATCAGTTATGGTTCCTTAGATCGTACCCACGTTACTTGGATAACTGTGGTAATTCTAGAGCTAATACATGCAAACAGAGTCCCGACCAGAGATGGAAGGGACGCTTTTATTAGATCAAAACCAA
>NW_025726649.1:0-53807 GCF_021461395.2 Schistocerca americana
TAATCATTAGATAATGAAAAATTGTATTTATTGTAATTATTCTCCAACAAGTTCCCCAATAATAATTTTTATTTCAAAAGCATTTTTCAAACATTTAATTTTTTATTGAACTAAAGAGTTCGTTGCACTTCACATTTCATTCCACTTCTTTGAAGAAAAATGTCACTAAAATCACAAAAAAAAAGAGAGAATATTATTATTTGCAATGCAGTTCCTCCAAGCGCTGCGCAACAACCAGAGCAGAAATGTGACATCCATTTATTCGGAGGTAAGACTTTAATTCTGATTGTTTTGCACAGGGCCAAAGACCGATATTTCGGTTTAATTGAAGTTTCTTGTCACTGAACGGACTTTTTTAAATGTTGTGTGAAGACTTTATATTTGAGTCAGATTGCGAATTTCACATTTTTGTTGCCATTTTCAATACCTCTCATTGTGGGCGAGGTTACAATTAGCGCAATGTCCATTAGCATCCGTAAATAACATTGTCCATTATTTTAAATTTTGCTGGGAGGTTACAACACACACACAAAAGAAAAAAAAACAAAAAAAAAATTGCATTTATATCCGCTCCTCAATTGTAGATACCCCTTACACAGCTGTGTGCAATGAATGAGTGCTGGCTGGTAATTAATTGCACTCCTTGGAGGGAAATGCCATAGGACGTAGTCTTTAAAAAGTGAATGTTTTTCGTTAAGAGACAAAAGTTACTTTAGAAAAACAGTAATAGTGGGGCTTTTGTTGTTGAACAAAATAAGTACAATGAACATACGTTATCAGATTTGCGCAATGCAGCGTCACACCACCTTTTTGATTATAACACA
Organism: Schistocerca americana; assembly: GCF_021461395.2. Taxonomy (NCBI): domain Eukaryota; kingdom Metazoa; phylum Arthropoda; class Insecta; order Orthoptera; family Acrididae; genus Schistocerca; species Schistocerca americana. The sequence continues at coordinate 825 of NW_025726649.1, forward strand.
ATATACTATACATCGTCCCGAACCGTGACCAGAGTCGCGAGACGAGCAGAGCACGCCGCCGACGCCCGCTCAGTACAACCGTCCACCCGCTACTACTGTCGACCGACTACTACCTCTCCCGACTCGCGCTACAATATATATAACAACTGTTCCTGGCGACCCGGTGCGTGCCACTACTGTCGTCTGGCGCGGTCCAAGCGCCGACTAGCAGCGATAAAGAACTCTCTGGTCAGACAGAGATGCTGTCATGCCTCGCCATCGCTCTGGTAATGAATACATACGTGTTGCAGCGTGCGTACCACCGGAACACGCAGTGGCGGAGCCAAAGACTGTGTTGTCGAGGTCGAGTGCGAGTGGGAAGAGAGGCAGCGTCGGCACGGAGATGCAAGCGAGCGCGAGACGCACGGGGGCTGCGGCGTGGCGCGTTTGCGGTCGGCGCCTTTGGTGGCAACGGCCGGGACAAGCAGCGGTGTATGGTGTGGTGCGGGGCGGACAGGGGCGGCGGTGGACGGGGAGGAGGCGGCGCGACGACGGCATGGGGGCGAAAACGGGACGGGGGACGGGGGACGGCGGATGTTGAGAGGCGTCACGCGCGGACAGGACACAGACACAGAGACACACAGATTGGAAAGGGAGGGTGCGCGGTAGTAGTTGGGAATGTGCGTACCGTGCGGGATGGGAGTGGGCGAGGAACACGGTCGTGGCCCCTGTTTTGGGTGCGTGTGATGACGTCGGTGTGTTGTGGGAAGGGAAGGTGCTGTGGCGGCGGCGCGTAATGGGCGTAGGCCGAAAAGAGAAAGGAACGTGGGCAGTGTGTTGGCAAGCGTCGGTTCGACTGCGACGTTGATGGGCAGGGCAGGGCAAGGTTAATGGTGGTAGGAGTAGGCGTGTGGGCGCAAAAAATCTGCCGCTGCAGGCGGTGCCGTAACCGCCATGGCGGGAAGGAGAGAGGGCCAAAGAAAGAAAGAAAGAAGAAAAAAAAAAAAAAAAAAAAAGGAGGGGGGGGGGGGGGGGCGAAAGTGGAGAGGCGGTGGTGTGAGAAGGGCGGGGGCGGAAGGAAGGCAGGAAGGACAAGAGGCGAGGCGACGGCTTGCTTTGTGTATCGGTCGGTCTCTGGCTATGCTTCGTTTTCTGCAGCAGGGTCGGTGCGCGGCGTGGCTCGCGGCAGTGGGAACGCCTGGTGGCTGGACGGCCAGCAATGCGGTTGGATGGGCGGCCACAGCACCGCACCTGTGCCCGAGGAGGAGACGCTGGCGGCGGGCCCTGAGGTGAGGCCGGCTCGGCTGGGGCTGTGGATGTGTAGGTGTGGCGCCGCTGCTGCAACAACGAGTAAAACGCGAGAAGAAGGGATGGCGGTAGAGAGGAAAAAAAAAAATATAAAAGGTCGTGTTGTGTTGATGCGCAGGCAGACGCGTACAGAGAGACGAGCCCGGTCTGCAGCAGGGTGTGGCCGTGCCGAGTGCAGAGCAGCGGCGGCTCGGTTCGGTTCGGTTCGGCCCGGCCCGGCGGGCCGCGCTGTTGTCGCGGACGTGAGCGCCCCCTGGCGGGTGGCCGGAGGCGGCGCGGCGTGTTGGACGTGTGGCTGGTGGCAGTGCACAATTTGCGAGTGGCTGGCGGTGTGGTGTGGCGGTTGGCGCGTCGGGCGGCGGAGAGGTATGTGTTGCGGGCGCCCTTTGCTGCGCTGCGTCGTTGCGTGTGCCGTACAGGGCGGGCGCTTGTCGACTGTGTGGCGAATTGGCGTGAAACGGCTGCCGAGAGGTGTGTGGTAGCGAGCCGGTCGGTGGTGTCAGTGCGAAGGGGAATGTGCGTGCGTTTGGCGGTTTCGGTGTGCTTTTTGCGGCGTGAGAGTGGGAATTAGTGGGGCCGGCTGTTGTGTTGGTTCCTTGTGTCTTGTGTCGCGTAGCGTGATGGCAACGTGGAAGGACGCCGGTTTCGTTTCGAGCCTTGCGTGTGGTTGTCGACGTTGACTGGTTGGCGTGTGCCGATGCACGTGCATGTGTGGGTCGCGAGTGCGTTTTTGGCTGGCTGTGTGTGTGTGTGTGTGTGTGTTTTGGGGGGGGGGAAGGGGGAGGCGGTGGTGAAAGTGCAGTCGTTGCCACGGGCGTCGTCGGGTGGGGCTGGCTGGGGCTGTGCGTCGTGGCGGAAAGGTGGTAGGTTGCGGGAAGCGAGCCCGTCGTTGACGGTGTCGCGTGAGTTGTGAATCGAGTGGGGCGCGGGGCGCGGGACAGGAGCAGCGTGCCGCTGCGTCGTGGTCGTCAGCAGAGGCTGTGCGTGTGCTTGTCCTTTTTGTGGGCGGTTCGTGCGAGGCGTTTTTGTTTTGTGTTGCCCTAGTTGTTAGTTTATTTTGTTTGTGTTTGTTATTTTGAGACGACGACTGGTTGGTGGCGTGCGCGCGAAGTGGCGGTGTGCGCTTCCCGTGTCGTTTGTGTTGTTTGGTTTTTTTGTTTTTGTGTGTTTTTTTTTGCACTGGGCCCCGGTGGGTGGGTGCGTGTGTGTCGATTGCCGGCTGGCGAAAGGTGCGCCATCGGCGGGGTGGGTCGCCGGCACAAGTAGAGGCGGCGGCGTTGTTGCTGTTGTTGTGTGGTGTTTGTTTTGTTCGGCTGTGTCGGCGAGCTGTGTTGCGGTGCGTGTGAATGGTGGTGCAAAAGTGCTGGCGTTGGGGCTGCGACTGCGACGGCGGCGAGCCGCGGGCGCGCCATTGATAGTGATGTTGTGAACAGCGGCTGTGTACGGTAGTGGTGTTGTTGTAGCACGACGTGCATCCGGGCCGGCGCGGAAAGCGCAGTTGCGGGCGGTTGCCCTTCGGTGCCAGCCCATGTCGCGTGAGCGGCGGGTTGCTCTGGTGTCGACACGTGGTGCTCTGGGTTGTTGTGTGGTGCCCTTTGGCCGGTGGGGGTGGTTCGCGTGTGTCTCGTTCGCGCTCGGTGTCTGGTCGTGGTCGTGCTGCTCCCCCGTCTGTCGGCGGTTTCCGACGTCGTCTGTACGTTTTTGTTCGTTTGCGGCGTGCCTGCCGACGTCGTCCCGTCGCGACCTTTCAACCGAAAGTGTGGCGCCCGAAGGTGAACGAACGTAACCCTGACCTCGGCGCTTTACGCTGAGCCGAGCGAACCGAACCTAACCTGTGGTGTGGCGAGGTGAGCTCAGCCTGTGAGCCCCTAACGTCTACGTAAGGTAAGCTGTCCGGCTCACGCCTCACGTTTGAACGCTTTTTTAACCTACGTTTGACGCTTCTTAACCTAGCACTGACCCCTTAACCTAACGTGTAACCTAACCTAACCTAACCTAACCTAACCTCTGACGCCTGACGTGTTTGAATGCTTAACCTAAGTTTGACGCTTAACCTAACCCAAGTCCCCTTAACCTAACCCACGTCCACCTAACCTAACCTAACCTAACGTAGACGTGTAAACGTAATGTGTAACGCGTAACGTGTAAGGTCGGCTGTCGTGTGTGCTTGACGGCAGATTGGGTTGGTCTGTAGATTCGGATTGCGGTTTGCCTCGGTCGAGGGGTTGGGTCGGAAGCGGCGAGGGGCGGCGGCGCCTGTTGCGCAGGCGGCGTCCGTTTGCGGCGGGCAATTGTTGAGAAACGGCTGTGAATGTTGGCGGGCGAGAGGAGGAGGACGGCGCGCGATGTGGCCCGACGGCTGCGGGCCGATCGGGAAACGGCGGGAGGGCGACGGAAGGCGATGGGGCGGCGGAGGCGCGTTTGCACGGCCGTCATCGCCGCACGCCTCGGCTTGTGTGGCTGTGGCGCCGGCCGCGCTGGCCGGGCTGCCGCGGCGACGGTGTGGGAGTTTTGCCGAAGGTTTGGCCATTGTGGCGGGTCGTCGGCTGGGGCTGTGGGGGCGGCATTTGGGCGGGGGCGGCGATTCTCGGCGGGCCGACCCAGGCTGTAGCGCGCGGTAGCTGCAGTTTGGCCGTGGTTTGCGGCGCTGCCGTGGCGACTGGTTGGCGACTGTGGTGTGGCTGTGTGTAGCCCCATCCTCGGTGGTTTGAAAGGCGCGGGCGGTTGTGGCGCAGGTTTGGGGCTGCTCCGCACAGGCTGTCGGACGTTGGGCGGTAGCAAGCGCGGGAGGCGCGGCGCGGCGGCGCGCAGAGTGGCGGCCGCTCTCTCGGCCGTCCGCGCCCGCCCGCGACACTGGCTGGGCCTTGTGATTCTCTGCTCTGCTGCTGTGCTGTGCTTGCGTGCCTGCCGTCCCGCTCGCTCTCGCTGTGTGTTACGCGCGTCGTCGAAATGGCAGATCAGGCGGCTACGAACGAGACTGCTGCGGCACCCGCCGCCACCGGCACTACGAAGAAGGCCAAGTCTGCGTCGTCTGCGAAGAAGCCGCGCGCCAAGCCTGCGCACCCGCGCACCTCTGAGATGGTGACGGCCGCCATCAAGAGTCTGAAGGAGCGCGGCGGGTCGTCGCTGCAGGCGATCAAGAAGTACATAGCCGCGCACTACAAGCTGGACGCGGAGAAGCTGGCGCCGTTTATCAAGAAGTACCTCAAGTCGGCCGTCGTGGCGGGCGAGCTGGTGCAGACGAAGGGGAAGGGCGCGTCCGGCTCGTTCAAGCTTGCCGGCGCCGGCGGCGGGGGGGCGGCCGAGGGCGGCAAGGCTCGTGCTGGCGGTGCCAAGAAGAAGCGCGCCGCTCCGGCCAGCAAGGAGAAGAAGGGCGCCCGTGCGGCCGGCGCAAAGAAGGCTGGTGGCGTGAAGGCGGCGACCGGTCGGAAGGCGGGCGCCGCCAAGAAGGCGTCTGCGGCGTCGGCCGCTCCCGCGGGTGCGAAGAAGGCGGCTGCGGCCAAGCCGGCCAAGGCCAAGTCGCCGTCGAAGGCGAAGAAGGCCGCCAAGGTTCCGACGAAGAAGCCGAAGGCGCCGCGCCCGAAGAAGGCGACGACGCCGTCTAAGGCGAAGGCTTCGCCCAAGAAGAAGAAGTAGAGTAGAGGAGAAAGAGATGGGGGAAAGGAAGGGTTTGGCGCTTGACTCCGTCGTCCCCACCCCCCGTCGTCGTCTAGTGGCGCGCAAGAGACGCGCGGCCCAAAAAAAACGGCCCTTCTCAGGGCCATCAAAGCACGTCGGGGAAGGTTTTGATTGTCGTGTTGCGTTTGGTGTGGGTGTCTGTCTGTATGCCCGTGGGGATGCTGTTTGCGTGCCGTGGTGGTTGGATTGCGGGGGTCGGTGGCGGGTGTGGGCGGCGGTAGCGGTAAGCGGTGTTGTTGTTGTTGTTGTTGTTGTTGTTGTCGTGGTTGATTGTCGCCGTGTTTGTGGCGGCGGCCGACGGTTGGTTTTCTGTCACGTTGTTTAGTTTGAATACGTTGGTTGGCTTGCCTGCGTTCGTTCTTCTCGGATGTCTGTCTTGTCGAGTCGTGTCTGGTCTTTGTTTTGTTCCTTTGTGTGTGTGTGTGTGTTATGTTTTGCAACGGGGGGCACGTTGAGATGCGGAAGGAGTCGGCGGGGATTTCGGTGGCGTGTAGAGCGAGCGAGCGCGTCGGAGTGGAGTGCGGGTTTTTTTTGTTTTCGAAACGAAAGCGGCGGCCGGCCAGCCACCCGTGCGGTGTGACGTCGGCCGTTGGGTATTGTGCGCTTTGAGCGCCGGGGAGGGATGATGTGTGATTGTTGCGCGCTGCTAGCAGGCAGGCAGAGTGAGCGGGTGTGGCGGACGGACGGGAAGTGGTGGTTTTTGTTTTTGGGTTGCGGGGCGAGAGGCAGGCGACCGACAAAGTTTGCTCGCGACGGAGAGATGTTAGTGGCCCTGAAAAGGGCCGTTTTTGTTTGTGCGGTGCGGTGCCGCGGCGCGGTTTAGGCGCGCTCGCCGCGGATGCGGCGCGCGAGCTGGATGTCCTTGGGCATGATGGTGACGCGCTTGGCGTGGATTGCGCACAGGTTGGTGTCTTCGAAGAGGCCGACGAGGTAGGCCTCGCTGGCCTCCTGCAGGGCCATGACTGCGGAGCTCTGGAAGCGCAGGTCGGTCTTGAAGTCCTGGGCGATCTCGCGCACTAGGCGCTGGAATGGCAGCTTGCGGATGAGCAGCTCTGTGCTCTTCTGGTAGCGCCTGATTTCTCGCAGGGCGACGGTGCCCGGCCTGTAGCGGTGGGGCTTCTTGACGCCTCCGGTGGCGGGCGCGCTCTTCCTCGCCGCCTTGGTGGCGAGCTGTTTGCGCGGCGCCTTTCCGCCGGTGGACTTGCGGGCCGTTTGCTTTGTGCGGGCCATGGCGGTAGCGGTAGCGGAGCGGCGTGCGTGGAGGTTAGGTGTGGCGCGGCGTCCGGTGCTGCCTTGACAACGGGCCCGCGCGCTTCGCTTCGCTTCGCTTCTTCCTTACGAGCTGTCCTTTGCTCGCGTAGGAGCAGGGTAAACAATGCTTTGTTGTTCCTGCTATGCCTGTTGTTTTGATTATGGTGCCTGATTTATTGATTCGGCCTATGGGGATACAGTTGCATCCTGCCTGCTGAGGGTTGTTAGTCCCTCAGTAGGTCAGGCCAACGTGTGGTTGGCCTGTGGTGTATGTTGTGGCCCAGGCCCTGTATGAGCCGGTTTTCTGAGTTCTCAGCCTTACTGTAGAACAGTCGTGCCGACTGTCTGAATCGGTCCCGCAGATGCAGGATGCCGGTCTGTTCATGTAGCAGAGTGGAGGAATATCTTCGTGGAAGGCGCAGGGCGAGCTTTAGGGCTCTGTTCTGCACCCTCTGTAGTGTGCCTATATGGGTGTCGGCTGCCATACCCCACACCACGGCTGCGTACTCTAGCACTGGTCTGACCAGCGCTAGGTACAGGGTGATGCCGTGCTGGGGGGCCAGCGTTGACGATGGGTTAAGCAGGGGGTACAGGGTGTGAAGTCGCCCTATAGCCCTGCTCCTAACGTCCTGGACGTGTGGTCTCCAGGTAAGCCTCTGGTCGAGTGTGACCCCGAGGTATTTGCCGGTTTTACTCCACGGCACGGGGCTTCCCGTGATAGTAACCGGCGGCAAATCGGGAGGCAGTAGCCTTCTAGTGAATACTACTGCCTGGCTCTTTGCGGCGTTCTGTTTGAGCCGCCACTTAGTTGACCACGCGCCCAGGGTGTCGCAGCCAATCTGGAGGAGGCGTCGCATTTCCCTCACGTTCATGCTCCGCACGAATAGCGCGGTGTCGTCAGCGTAGAGTGCTAATTTCACCGGCGCCACTCGTGGGGCATCTGCAGTGAAAATGGAGTACAGCAGGGGGCCAAGTACGGACCCCTGTGGCACTCCTGCTCGTATCGGCCTGTGGGTCGAGGTGCCATCATCTAGTCGGACGTGGAAGGTCCGGTCGGCCAGGTAGGAGCTGATGAGGACTCCATGTGATGTCGGTACCCCGTGCACAAAGAGTTTGTACACGAGGCCGTCGTGCCACACGGAGTCGAAGGCTCTGGAGACATCAAGGAATACGGCCCCAAGGTATTCCCTGGTCTCCAGGGCGCGCATGGCTTCTTCCACCAGCCGCAGGAGCTGGTGGGTGGTGGAGTGACCGCTCCTGAATCCGAACTGTTCGTCCGGGATGATGCCCTCGACCGTCACATGTCGGAGCAGTCTCTTGGCGTACAGACGCTCGAACACCTTGGAGAGGGACGGGAGGAGGCTGATTGGCCTGTAGTTTTCAGCCTGCCTTGCGTCCTTATTCGCTTTGGGTATGGCTACCACCTCCGCGTGTTTCCACTCAGAGGGGTAGATCCCAGAGCGGAGGACCTGATTGAAGATGCCTGTAAGGAGCTGGTGGGCCCCTTCCGGCAGGTTCTTCAGCAGGTGGTTGTTGACGCCGTCGGCGCCTCCCGCCCTTTTGGTGTTGAGCGTCCGTATCTGTTCTGCCACTTCCTCCTCTGAGATTGGGTCGATCCTGTCCCCTTCATCTCTCGCTGCTAGGAAGATGGGGAGCTCTTCCTCCACTCTGCTAATGTGGGCCACATCGAGATTGTCATCCACTGGGGTGAATGACGACTCGAAGTGGTCGGCCAGTAATCCTGCTTTCCCATCTGGACTACAGACGACCATCTGCCCAGCCTGCAGCGGTGGGACTCGCTGCCGCCGGCGCAGGAATGACTTGACGACTCGCCAAGCACTGCCGTCCTGTGTGTTGAGGGTGGCGACTAGGTCGGCCCAGTCGCGGTTTCTATGTTCCTCAACCGCCGCCTTGATCTCCCTCCTCATCCTGTTTAGGAGGCGTTTGGTGGCAGGTTGTCGCGTAAGTTGCCATTCGCGGAACACTCTGTTCTTCTCCCGTATAGTCTCCCGTATGTGCAACGGGAGGCTACGGGCGAAATCCTTTGGCTGGCGTGGGGGAGGAGGTGATGCTACTTCAGCTGCAAGTAGCAGCTGGCGGTTGAGGTACCGTAGTGCGTTATCTACCCCCACTTCCGTGGGGTCAGGAGCATCCGAGAGAAGTTCCAGGACGTTCTCCTGAAACCTCTCGCTGTCCATACGGTGGTAGTTCCTACGGCGGGGTGGGAGGGTGGCCCCCCTTACGTCGATGTCGTAGACCACTGGTAGGTGGTCTGACGACAGTGCACACCGGGTGGCGGCGGTCATGTGGTTCCCGATACCCTTAATAATGGCGATATCGAGAACATCTGACTGTCCTCGGTGTGGATAGATGGTGTGGTCCTGGGGTCCGAGCGCGATGGCGCCGTTGCGGAGGGCGGCACGGAGGAGTCGACGACCGCTGACGTTGGTGAGACGGGAGTTCCACTCCGTGTGCTTAGCGTTAAAGTCGCCAGCCAGGAAAACCCGTCCCCCAATCGTCAGTAGTGTGTCAAAGTCTGCCTCCAAGAGATTACCCCGTGGCGGCCTGTAGGCGGCCACGAAGGTGATCTGTCCCACCATGGAGGAGACATTGACGCCTGTGGCTTCAAGAGTTGCCAGGGCTGGGAGATGGATCTGGTGGTGTCGGAGGGAGGTCCTGACATAGATGGCAGTACCTCCTCCGGCGGTTGGCCTGTCGTGGCGGTAGCAGGCATAGTTCGCTACCTTTACCTGGACTCCTGGTTTCAGGTGAGTCTCGCACACTAGGCACAGGTCGACTGCCTCGTCCTGTATAAATTGGCGAAACTCACCTTGTTGTTTTACCAGGCCGTTTGCGTTGAATACGCATACCGATAGACCATGGATTTGCTGTCTATCCATGGTGAGCTGCTGAGGGAACGGTGACAGCCTGGAGGGCCCCCGTTACTGCCGTGACTAGTACTGGCAGTTGGGTGAGTAGAGTGTTGAGTGAGCGTAGTAGCTCACCCAAACTGGTTGCATCGCTACCTGGGGAAGTGGCGGCTGCATGGGCGGGCGCCGAGGTGGCGGCTACGGTTTGCGGCTGCGACGCCGCTACCGGTCGCCGCGTAGGACGCTCCGCACTTTGCAGTGGGTTGCTGGTGGTGGGGGGCACTTGGGGGTGTCCGCACCCTGTGTTGCTGGACAAGGGCATGTCCAGCAATCCTGTGGCTGTGAGGTTTGTCTCCGCGTTTTGGTGTTGCGGCGGAGACTTCTGTGCTGGCTGGCGCGATGGGGTGGCAGTGGTCCCCTTGGCAGCGGCAGCGTAGTTTGTGCCTGGTTGTACCTTGCGCGAGGGGGGCTTTTTCCCTTGGGGTCTGCTTGTGCGCTTAAATATAGTGCAGCCCCTGTAGCTGGCCACATGTGGCTCGCCACAGTTGCAGCACTGCGGGGGTTCTTCCCTCTTTTTCGCGCAGTCCCGGCTTTGATGATCTCCAGCGCACTTAACGCAGCGGGATGGCATGCTGCAATAGTATGCGACATGATCCAGGCCCTGGCATGAGTAGCACTGGGCCCTTCTTCGTTTCGCGCGTAATGGCTCGACCGCCACCGTCACCCGCGCTACCCTCTCTACCTGGAATATTTTCCTGTTGTCCAGGTTATCAGGGAGGATAGCTAGGAACAGCGGCATGTCTCGCTTGGTCCTCGGTGACTTCATGAGAGTCACCGAGCTGACTGGGTAGCCCATGGCTACCAGTTCTTCTTTGAGGTGATCTGTCGCCATCTTCATTGGTAGATGGCGAAGGACCACCTTTAGTTGCTTCTGGGGGTTGGCATTGTGGGTGAAGCATTTGAGCTTCTCCTGCTCGACGACTTTCATGGCTCGACGGTAGTCGTCCGTCGAGCGTACAGTTGTTTTCAGCAGGTCGCGTCCCTGGGTCTTTACAGTCAGGGAGGGGACATCTTTAAATAACTGTAGGAAGGACTCGTAGTCCTCCTGCCATTGGATTGTGATCGGAGGCGGTGCAGGCGCCCGTTTTATCGGCGCCTGCCCCGTCTCCATGTCCTCGTTGTCTTGGACGGCAGCAAAGGAGTTTGTCGTCTGCAGCGGCGCCACGATTTCGAGCACCTTTGCCCGGGCCGTGTGCCTCCGCTTGGGGACGACAAACTCCCCCTCTTCTTCCTGGGCGGCCTCCTCGTCTGTGGCGGCCTCTGGCGCGTGTTGTTTCTTCTTCTGCAACAACCTGTGGACAGAAGAAGGCGCGCTTGCCGGTGGTTCGTCCTCGTCCGTCGACGCTGGCCTCTTGCGAGACGGCAGCGCGACGTCCATTCCTTCTTCATGTAGAAGAAGCTGTTCCAGGTTCGCTTCTGGGAACATTGGGTCCTTTTGTGCTGCTGTCGGCAGGTCAACAGCCTCTTGAATGGTCTGGTCCAAAGGGGCGGCCAGCAGAACATTGGTTGCTTGGGTAACCAAGCCTGGTGGCTCTGCTCCCTTCGGGGCCGCCTCCGGCAGTGCAGTGTCCTCTTGCGTGGACACGCCTGGCGGGGCTCCCGGCGGTACCATGACCTCTTCATTGGCTGCGCCTGGCAGTGCAGCGGCGAGATCATACTGTATGAACCTTTTGTAGGCTTTCTCCGCGGCCTCGCGTTCTGAGGCGTCTTTGGGGTTGGCCCTGCGGTTTAATACCACGAACAGCTCGACTGCTGTCAGTGGTCGATAACCTGAAGGAGCGGCCGCGGGGGTCGGGGCATTAGAGGCCGCCGCCAGAGCGTGCTCTGACGCGGCGACCACCGCCGCGACGTTCGCAGCGATGTTATTGTCTTCCATGAGGAAGACAGGAGCTCTTACGGGTATGTACTAAGCGAGTGAGCGCGGACTGATCCCACGCGAAGGGGGTCCTGACTCACGGCGTGCCCTAACGGTCCCTAGGCGCGGCACAAATCGATTCCTGAATCGATTTGATTCGCAGCCGAAAGCGTGGAGTACACGACAATTTCGCCGCTGACGCACTCGCAAGCGAGTAGTCAGCAGTGAAGAGTCGCTGAAGCCTCCGTTACACACTCGCCAGTGACCACGTGCCTTGAGAAAGGCGCGCGAACAAAGACGCGCGGGAACAAAGGCGCCAGCGAGACAAAGCGGAGCGGTGAGCCAGAGCGTCCTCTCGCTACGGCGGCTCAGCGCGGTCTCCTACTCTTCTGGACGGGCCCGCGCGCCTCCGTGCTGCGCTTATATGCCCTCGGTTGCGCGTGGTGGGGGGAGGGCGGGCCAGAGTCTATATAGGGGGGCGGCGGGCGCGCTGGGCGCAGACCGTAGCCGACTCGCCAGCCGCTGCAGCCGCTGTTTGTGCACGTTTTGCTTTGCCCGAGGAAGGAAGGATGACAGGCCGCGGCAAGGGAGGAAAGGGGCTCGGCAAGGGTGGCGCCAAGCGGCACCGCAAGGTGTTGCGCGACAACATCCAGGGCATCACGAAGCCCGCCATCCGCCGCCTGGCTCGCAGGGGCGGCGTGAAGCGCATCTCTGGTCTGATCTACGAGGAGACCCGCGGGGTGCTGAAGGTGTTCCTGGAGAACGTGATCCGCGACGCGGTGACGTACACTGAGCACGCCAAGCGCAAGACTGTGACGGCCATGGACGTGGTGTACGCCCTGAAGAGGCAGGGGCGCACCCTGTACGGTTTCGGCGGTTAGGCTGCGTCGCAGCGGGCGCTGGCCTTCCCGCGGCCGTGCTTGTGGGTGGGAGAGACTAGAAAACGGCCCTTTTCAGGGCCACCACACTGTTCGGAAGTTGAAAAGTGCGAAAGAGTCTGTGTTGTTGCTGCGTGTGTGCGCTGTGTTGTTTGTTTGTTTCTTTCTTTCTTTCCGTTTGAGCGACGTGATGTGACTGGGAGGGGAGAAGGAAAGGAAACGTGTCATGTGGCTGGCTGTGTGTGGAGCTGCTTCGTTTGTGTGTCTTTGTATCGATCGCGACGGAGATGGCGGGCTGTGTGTTGTTGTGCGAGAGGCGGTGATTATTTGCTTGCGTGGTTTGGCTCTGTGTGTTTGTTTGCGGCGGCGTTGGGGTTTCCGAGGCAAGGCGTGTGGGCATAGGCGGCCGGATCAGCTGTTTCGTTCGTGTCGACGGCCGTTGCGCGCGGGAGTGGAGGGCGGTGTGTCGACACGCCTCCCTTTAACAATGGTCATTATTGCTGCCGTTGTCGGTTTGGAAGGCGACTGCGACCGTGCAAAATGTGTGTGTGTGTGTGTGTGTGTGTTGGGCCACACGGGCTGTGTGGGCGACAAGATGGCGGACGTGCGCCGGCGGCGGCTGTGCTGTGACAGTGCAAAGTTAAAACAAAACAAGGTGCGGCGAGGACGACTGCAATTTTGCTTTGGACGTAGGTTTGTGTGGTGGCCCTGAAAAGGGCCGATTGTTGTGGGCCGAGCCGGCAAAGCGCGTTGCGTGCAGGGGAGCACGCGGCGCTGCGATTGCCTGGCCTCCTTTAGGCCTTCTTCTCGGTCTTCTTTGGCAGCAGGACGGCCTGGATGTTGGGCAGGACACCACCCTGTGCGATGGTGACGCCCGACAGGAGCTTGTTGAGCTCCTCGTCGTTGCGGATGGCAAGCTGCAGGTGGCGCGGGATGATGCGCGTCTTCTTGTTGTCGCGGGCCGCGTTTCCGGCCAGCTCGAGCACCTCAGCCGCGAGGTACTCCATGACGGCGGCGAGGTAGACGGGCGCCCCGGCGCCGACGCGCTCTGCGTAGTTTCCCTTGCGCAGGAGGCGGTGGATTCTGCCGACCGGGAACTGGAGCCCAGCCCTGCTTGAGCGGGACTTTGACTTGCCCTTGACTTTGCCTCCCTTTCCGCGTCCGGACATGGCGATGGGCTAGCGACGGTGCACACGAAACGGAAACGAAAACGACCGGTGCGAGCGGCAGCGAGTCGAGCAGCGGAGTGCGTGCCGGCGCAGCTCTCTCTCTCTGCTCTCTTTTTATTCCTCTACCGTTAGAGGGGGGAGTTGGTGGAGGTTTTTGTCTCCTTTGGACATTTCCTCCTCTTTTCTGTGTGTTGTTTCTGTTACTGTGCTGTTGTGAGTTGCTGTTTGTTGAGAGTCGTTGTGTGTTCTGGTTGTGTTACTGCTGGAGTAGCGACTTGGGTCTTGCATATCTGCCCCTGTGGTTTTCGTATTGCCCAAGGGTGTTTATCAAGTCGTTTTCTGAATTCCGCGCCTTGGCATAGAACGCTTCTGCCAGGGCACGGAATCTTGTTGTGAGTGGCTCTATATCTGCGGCTTCATGCAGGTCTGCCGTGGGGAAGCGCGTGGGGACGTGTAAGGCCCGTCGTAGCGCTCTGTTTTGGACCTTCTGCAAGCGATCTATCGTCGATCTGGCTGCATAGCCCCATACAGGGCACGCATATTCCAGTATCGGTCGAATTAGACTTCGATAGATCGCTACTCCTGTTGCGGGGTCGAGGGAACTGGTGCTGTTCAAGACAGGGTACAGAATCTGCATCCTGCCGTGAGCCTTTCTGCGAAGTTCCTCTATGTGACACTTCCATGTCAGGCGTCTGTCAAGTGTGACGCCGAGGTACTTCGCAGAATTTCTCCATGGCAAGTTCTGCCCCTGCAATCGCAGCAGTTGGTATGGTCTTCTTGGGGGACGGCGTTTCCCATGACGTCTGGTGAGCAGCATGGCTTGTGTTTTCTCTGAATTTATTGAGATGCGCCACTGCTTGGCCCAGTTTTCCGTCCTGTTTAGGGCGGTTTGCAGACGCCTAGTAACCAGGTTCCTGTTTGTCGAGCAGGAGAAGAATGCAGTGTCGTCTGCGTATTGTGCAGTGTGTACATGCTGAGTCGTAGGGATGTCAGCAGTGTAGACACTGTAGAGGACGGGTCCCAGGACCGAGCCCTGGGGCACGCCTGCACTGATTCTTCTCCTGGTCGACAGGGATCCGTCGATCTTGACTGAGAAAGTCCTACCGGAGAGATAGTTTTTAACGATTTTGACGATCTTTCCGGGGAAGCCTAGGGTGTACATCTTGTGTAATATCCCGGTGTGCCAGACTGAGTCGAAGGCTTTTGCTACGTCTAACAAGACAAGCCCGCAGTAGCCCTTTCGGTTGAAGCTGTCTGTGGCTGCTTCAACCACCCTCATGATTTGCTGGGGGGCGGAGTGTCTTTGCCTAAATCCGAATTGGAATTTCGGCAGAATCTGCTCTCTTGTGATATAGTCCTGTATGGGGGTTAGTAGGAGGCGCTCGTAAAGTTTACTGAGGGTAGGCAGTAGACTAATTGGTCTATAGTGTTGCGGGAACACCGGGTCTTTTCCTGGTTTCGCGATCGCAATAACTTCTGCGTGCTTCCACTGCGCCGGGAATTTTTGTGATCGCGTCAGTTCATTAACTATATCGGTCAGGTGGGTGATTGCCAGAGGCGGGAGGAGTTTCAGCAATGCCGGCGCAGCCGGGGTGGGGGTGCTTTATGGGCTCGGGTGCGGCGGCCGGTTGCGCGCGCGCCCCATTGGTCGGCGGCCGCAACAGGGCGAGCTGGTAAAGGTGCGGCGGCGGCTGGCGGCGGGTGCCACTGTGTGGGGAGACGCTGACTAGAGCGGAGCGCTTGCTACTGGTGTTGCTGCTGCCGTACGTTGGTTCGAGATGCCGCCCAAGACTAGCGGGAAGGCCGCCAAGAAGGCTGGCAAGGCGCAGAAGAACATTTCGAAGGGCGACAAGAAGAAGAAGCGCAAGAGGAAGGAGAGCTATGCCATCTACATCTACAAGGTGCTGAAGCAGGTGCACCCTGACACGGGCATCTCGTCGAAGGCGATGAGCATCATGAACAGCTTCGTGAACGACATTTTCGAGCGCATTGCGGCCGAGGCTTCTCGCCTGGCGCACTACAACAAGCGCTCGACCATCACGTCCCGCGAGATCCAGACCGCTGTGCGGCTGTTGCTGCCTGGCGAGCTGGCCAAGCACGCCGTGAGCGAGGGCACGAAGGCGGTGACCAAGTACACGAGCTCCAAGTAAGGAGGTGGCTCTGGAATGGAAGGAAGGATGGAGAAGGCTCCTCCGTTGCGAGAGCGGCAAAACGGCCCTTTTCAGGGCCACCAACTTGCCTTTTGCGGGAAGGGCGGAATTGTTGTTGTTGTTTGTGTGGACGGCTGTGATGTATGTGTGCATTTTGATTGTGGGTGGGGGGGCGCGTCAAAGCGTGTTGCGCGGGGTACGGCCACGAGGTTGGTCGCCGTGGCGTGGAATGGTGGCACGCCTCGTTGGCGTGGTTTTTGACCCATTGGTGTTGTTGGGGTGTGTGTGTTACCCGTCTGCGAGGGGGGACAGTGCGATCGGCGACTTTTGTGTCACCGTAACGACGGCCGTTTGCGGGTTTGTTTTTTTTGCACATCATACATGGCGAGGGTGAAATGTGAAGTGTTTTTGTTTGGTTTTTTTTGCCGCCCACTATTCCCTTTGCTGTACGCCGAGTTTGACAATGGTGCGACGTAACTGCAGCGTGGAGGTGTGTGAGTGACGTTGAAATGAACGTGCCATTAAGACGCATTGTTGTTGTATTGTACTGTACGTGTACGGCGACACGCACGATGATGTACCATTCGACTCTGATGTTTGATAGCCGTGTCTGACTGATTGCGTACGACGCACGCACACCGATGTCGTCATTCAAGATGCACGCTAGACGACGACGGCGGCGGCGGCGGTCGTTTGTTTGGCGAATGTCTGTACACGTGTTTGTCTGTGTCCATCCGGTATGTATTTGTTTGTTTGAAAGTGTTTTGTGTGTCGGTGACGTGGTCCGATCCGTCGCCCCCTGAGTAACTGTCGATCGGCGCGATAGACCGGCGTCACGCAACTGAACCCGAAGTCTTGGGCACACCCGTCATACTGTTGTACACCGTCGCGCTGAGAACGGTAACGAAAGGTTGACTTTGATCGGTCGGAATGTCTGGGCAGAACGTGAGGAATGAGGCAAGAGTGCAAGGAGGGGGGGCAAAAGAGAGAGGAAGGGAAAAAGGGGAGAAACGCATTCGTAGAGCAACGGAACGTTCCCGTGTCGGAGGCGTATTGGAGCCGCACTGAAATGCGTTTAACGGCGGCGCGGCTGCAAGTGTCTGCCGTGGTGAACGTTACCTTTGACGGCTGCATTGGGCTTTGCCTTTGCTTTTGCTTTCGCTTTCGCTTTCGCGTTCGCTTTCGCTTTCCCGGATGTACGTAACGTTTGTTGATATGGTTCTGAGGAAGAGTGTATGACAGTGCCGTGCCGTCCATGTTCGTGTGCCCTCCCATTGTGTGTATGCTATTGTCTGTGTACTTGAATGATGTATGTAGGTGTTAGTGGACATGTTTTACCAGTGGGGGGAAATGGATCGTCGATAGTTGCCGTCACTCTGTCACGGTCGAGATGACGCACCCTCCGTACAGAAAGGTGTCGAGAAAGTGAGTGTGTGTGTGTGTGTGTGTGTGTGTGTGTGTGTGTGCGTGCGTCCGTGAATTGGCAGTGTTTGGAGGTGGGCGTGCCCTGGATGTGGCTGTTCGTTAGGCGGTAGTGTTGTGTGGACAGGGGAGGGGCATGCGTAACGCTGCTGGCATGGCATTTCGGGAGATGGGAGGGGGCAAACGAGGAAACGAGGAGCGGCGGCCAAAGACGGGACGGGGAGGGGCGCGGGGTGTGGGTGGCTTGCGCCTGTGCTCGGCGTTGTGGTTTGTGCAAAAGAGGAGGAGAAAAACAATGTGAGTTGCCAGGGAGGGGAGCGGTGTTGTGTTGTGGTTGTCGTGGTGTAGCCGCAGACGCGGCTGTCAGTGAACGTGGCGAGACGGACGGATGCGCGGAGGGGCGGGGGCGGCGCATTTCGCCGGTGCCGTGCCGTGCCGTGCCGTGCCATGCCGTGCCATGCCTGAAAGCCGCGTGGTCGCTGTGTTGTTGGTGGCGTGGGGGCGAGGAGAGTACCGTACGGGTGTGCTTGTGCGCCGGAAATGGCACACTGCGCCCGCCCGTCTTGGAGGCTGATGGCTGTGGTGTGGAAATGGGGCGCGGTGATGTTGAAGCAGTTGAAGAACAGAAAAGAAACCAAGAAAACGGAAGGCGTGATGCGGCGGTGGTGGTGAGAGCGGGAAAAACAAAACAAAAAAAAAGAAGGAAAAACAACAAGAAACAAAAAAGAAAACAAAAAGTCTATCAATATTAAAATGTAAATGGAAATGGAAATGGACCCAGGCATAACCTCCCTGCACAAATAGCAGAGAGTCCGATGATAATAAAAATGTGCCAGAATGTTAACGTCCCTACAAAACAAACCCAACGATAATATTAATGAAAGAGTGAACCGTATGTAACATTGCAACAGACATAATGAAACCTGATAAATTGTATAAGGGCAGCAGCGTTGACCTTTGGCCCTGTATTCAGAATAAAAAGAGCCAAAGATCGTTACCCCAATGAAAAAGACACTGAAACACGTATGTAACATAGTAGCGATGGCGAGACATTGTAGCATCTGTGACCAGAGAGTTTGCGCTGGACTGCGCGAGTGTTGCGAGCGGTTCTCAGTCAGTCAGTCAGTCAGTCAGTAGTCGTCGCGTGCAGTACGCTAATAGTCGTCATGCAGAGCGGTCGGTCAGTAGTAGCAGCCGAGTGCGGTTGTTGTGATGTAGGCGGTCGGCAACACTGGTCAAGATGGTGAATAAGGTATACTGTTAATTAATATAATCATTAGATAATGAAAAATTGTATTTATTGTAATTATTCTCCAACAAGTTCCCCAATAATAATTTTTATTTCAAAAGCATTTTTCAAACATTTAATTTTTTATTGAACTAAAGAGTTCGTTGCACTTCACATTTCATTCCACTTCTTTGAAGAAAAATGTCACTAAAATCACAAAAAAAAAGAGAGAATATTATTATTTGCAATGCAGTTCCTCCAAGCGCTGCGCAACAACCAGAGCAGAAATGTGACATCCATTTATTCGGAGGTAAGACTTTAATTCTGATTGTTTTGCACAGGGCCAAAGACCGATATTTCGGTTTAATTGAAGTTTCTTGTCACTGAACGGACTTTTTTAAATGTTGTGTGAAGACTTTATATTTGAGTCAGATTGCGAATTTCACATTTTTGTTGCCATTTTCAATACCTCTCATTGTGGGCGAGGTTACAATTAGCGCAATGTCCATTAGCATCCGTAAATAACATTGTCCATTATTTTAAATTTTGCTGGGAGGTTACAACACACACACAAAAGAAAAAAAAACAAAAAAAAAATTGCATTTATATTTATATCCGCTCCTCAATTGTAGATACCCCTTACACAGCTGTGTGCAATGAATGAGTGCTGGCTGGTAATTAATTGCACTCCTTGGAGGGAAATGCCATAGGACGTAGTCTTTAAAAAGTGAATGTTTTTCGTTAAGAGACAAAAGTTACTTTAGAAAAACAGTAATAGTGGGGCTTTTGTTGTTGAACAAAATAAGTACAATGAACATACGTTATCAGATTTGCGCAATGCAGCGTCACACCACCTTTTTGATTATAACACAATATACTATACATCGTCCCGAACCGTGACCAGAGTCGCGAGACGAGCAGAGCACGCCGCCGACGCCCGCTCAGTACAACCGTCCACCCGCTACTACTGTCGACCGACTACTACCTCTCCCGACTCGCGCTACAATATATATAACAACTGTTCCTGGCGACCCGGTGCGTGCCACTACTGTCGTCTGGCGCGGTCCAAGCGCCGACTAGCAGCGATAAAGAACTCTCTGGTCAGACAGAGATGCTGTCATGCCTCGCCATCGCTCTGGTAATGAATACATACGTGTTGCAGCGTGCGTACCACCGGAACACGCAGTGGCGGAGCCAAAGACTGTGTTGTCGAGGTCGAGTGCGAGTGGGAAGAGAGGCAGCGTCGGCACGGAGATGCAAGCGAGCGCGAGACGCACGGGGGCTGCGGCGTGGCGCGTTTGCGGTCGGCGCCTTTGGTGGCAACGGCCGGGACAAGCAGCGGTGTATGGTGTGGTGCGGGGCGGACAGGGGCGGCGGTGGACGGGGAGGAGGCGGCGCGACGACGGCATGGGGGCGAAAACGGGACGGGGGACGGGGGACGGCGGATGTTGAGAGGCGTCACGCGCGGACAGGACACAGACACAGAGACACACAGATTGGAAAGGGAGGGTGCGCGGTAGTAGTTGGGAATGTGCGTACCGTGCGGGATGGGAGTGGGCGAGGAACACGGTCGTGGCCCCTGTTTTGGGTGCGTGTGATGACGTCGGTGTGTTGTGGGAAGGGAAGGTGCTGTGGCGGCGGCGCGTAATGGGCGTAGGCCGAAAAGAGAAAGGAACGTGGGCAGTGTGTTGGCAAGCGTCGGTTCGACTGCGACGTTGATGGGCAGGGCAGGGCAAGGTTAATGGTGGTAGGAGTAGGCGTGTGGGCGCAAAAAATCTGCCGCTGCAGGCGGTGCCGTAACCGCCATGGCGGGAAGGAGAGAGGGCCAAAGAAAGAAAGAAAGAAGAAAAAAAAAAAAAAAAAAAAAAGGAGGGGGGGGGGGGGGGGCGAAAGTGGAGAGGCGGTGGTGTGAGAAGGGCGGGGGCGGAAGGAAGGCAGGAAGGACAAGAGGCGAGGCGACGGCTTGCTTTGTGTATCGGTCGGTCTCTGGCTATGCTTCGTTTTCTGCAGCAGGGTCGGTGCGCGGCGTGGCTCGCGGCAGTGGGAACGCCTGGTGGCTGGACGGCCAGCAATGCGGTTGGATGGGCGGCCACAGCACCGCACCTGTGCCCGAGGAGGAGACGCTGGCGGCGGGCCCTGAGGTGAGGCCGGCTCGGCTGGGGCTGTGGATGTGTAGGTGTGGCGCCGCTGCTGCAACAACGAGTAAAACGCGAGAAGAAGGGATGGCGGTAGAGAGGAAAAAAAAAAATATAAAAGGTCGTGTTGTGTTGATGCGCAGGCAGACGCGTACAGAGAGACGAGCCCGGTCTGCAGCAGGGTGTGGCCGTGCCGAGTGCAGAGCAGCGGCGGCTCGGTTCGGTTCGGCCCGGCCCGGCGGGCCGCGCTGTTGTCGCGGACGTGAGCGCCCCCTGGCGGGTGGCCGGAGGCGGCGCGGCGTGTTGGACGTGTGGCTGGTGGCAGTGCACAATTTGCGAGTGGCTGGCGGTGTGGTGTGGCGGTTGGCGCGTCGGGCGGCGGAGAGGTATGTGTTGCGGGCGCCCTTTGCTGCGCTGCGTCGTTGCGTGTGCCGTACAGGGCGGGCGCTTGTCGACTGTGTGGCGAATTGGCGTGAAACGGCTGCCGAGAGGTGTGTGGTAGCGAGCCGGTCGGTGGTGTCAGTGCGAAGGGGAATGTGCGTGCGTTTGGCGGTTTCGGTGTGCTTTTTGCGGCGTGAGAGTGGGAATTAGTGGGGCCGGCTGTTGTGTTGGTTCCTTGTGTCTTGTGTCGCGTAGCGTGATGGCAACGTGGAAGGACGCCGGTTTCGTTTCGAGCCTTGCGTGTGGTTGTCGACGTTGACTGGTTGGCGTGTGCCGATGCACGTGCATGTGTGGGTCGCGAGTGCGTTTTTGGCTGGCTGTGTGTGTGTGTGTGTGTGTGTTTTGGGGGGGGGGAAGGGGGAGGCGGTGGTGAAAGTGCAGTCGTTGCCACGGGCGTCGTCGGGTGGGGCTGGCTGGGGCTGTGCGTCGTGGCGGAAAGGTGGTAGGTTGCGGGAAGCGAGCCCGTCGTTGACGGTGTCGCGTGAGTTGTGAATCGAGTGGGGCGCGGGGCGCGGGACAGGAGCAGCGTGCCGCTGCGTCGTGGTCGTCAGCAGAGGCTGTGCGTGTGCTTGTCCTTTTTGTGGGCGGTTCGTGCGAGGCGTTTTTGTTTTGTGTTGCCCTAGTTGTTAGTTTATTTTGTTTGTGTTTGTTATTTTGAGACGACGACTGGTTGGTGGCGTGCGCGCGAAGTGGCGGTGTGCGCTTCCCGTGTCGTTTGTGTTGTTTGGTTTTTTTGTTTTTGTGTGTTTTTTTTTGCACTGGGCCCCGGTGGGTGGGTGCGTGTGTGTCGATTGCCGGCTGGCGAAAGGTGCGCCATCGGCGGGGTGGGTCGCCGGCACAAGTAGAGGCGGCGGCGTTGTTGCTGTTGTTGTGTGGTGTTTGTTTTGTTCGGCTGTGTCGGCGAGCTGTGTTGCGGTGCGTGTGAATGGTGGTGCAAAAGTGCTGGCGTTGGGGCTGCGACTGCGACGGCGGCGAGCCGCGGGCGCGCCATTGATAGTGATGTTGTGAACAGCGGCTGTGTACGGTAGTGGTGTTGTTGTAGCACGACGTGCATCCGGGCCGGCGCGGAAAGCGCAGTTGCGGGCGGTTGCCCTTCGGTGCCAGCCCATGTCGCGTGAGCGGCGGGTTGCTCTGGTGTCGACACGTGGTGCTCTGGGTTGTTGTGTGGTGCCCTTTGGCCGGTGGGGGTGGTTCGCGTGTGTCTCGTTCGCGCTCGGTGTCTGGTCGTGGTCGTGCTGCTCCCCCGTCTGTCGGCGGTTTCCGACGTCGTCTGTACGTTTTTGTTCGTTTGCGGCGTGCCTGCCGACGTCGTCCCGTCGCGACCTTTCAACCGAAAGTGTGGCGCCCGAAGGTGAACGAACGTAACCCTGACCTCGGCGCTTTACGCTGAGCCGAGCGAACCGAACCTAACCTGTGGTGTGGCGAGGTGAGCTCAGCCTGTGAGCCCCTAACGTCTACGTAAGGTAAGCTGTCCGGCTCACGCCTCACGTTTGAACGCTTTTTTAACCTACGTTTGACGCTTCTTAACCTAGCACTGACCCCTTAACCTAACGTGTAACCTAACCTAACCTAACCTAACCTAACCTCTGACGCCTGACGTGTTTGAATGCTTAACCTAAGTTTGACGCTTAACCTAACCCAAGTCCCCTTAACCTAACCCACGTCCACCTAACCTAACCTAACCTAACGTAGACGTGTAAACGTAATGTGTAACGCGTAACGTGTAAGGTCGGCTGTCGTGTGTGCTTGACGGCAGATTGGGTTGGTCTGTAGATTCGGATTGCGGTTTGCCTCGGTCGAGGGGTTGGGTCGGAAGCGGCGAGGGGCGGCGGCGCCTGTTGCGCAGGCGGCGTCCGTTTGCGGCGGGCAATTGTTGAGAAACGGCTGTGAATGTTGGCGGGCGAGAGGAGGAGGACGGCGCGCGATGTGGCCCGACGGCTGCGGGCCGATCGGGAAACGGCGGGAGGGCGACGGAAGGCGATGGGGCGGCGGAGGCGCGTTTGCACGGCCGTCATCGCCGCACGCCTCGGCTTGTGTGGCTGTGGCGCCGGCCGCGCTGGCCGGGCTGCCGCGGCGACGGTGTGGGAGTTTTGCCGAAGGTTTGGCCATTGTGGCGGGTCGTCGGCTGGGGCTGTGGGGGCGGCATTTGGGCGGGGGCGGCGATTCTCGGCGGGCCGACCCAGGCTGTAGCGCGCGGTAGCTGCAGTTTGGCCGTGGTTTGCGGCGCTGCCGTGGCGACTGGTTGGCGACTGTGGTGTGGCTGTGTGTAGCCCCATCCTCGGTGGTTTGAAAGGCGCGGGCGGTTGTGGCGCAGGTTTGGGGCTGCTCCGCACAGGCTGTCGGACGTTGGGCGGTAGCAAGCGCGGGAGGCGCGGCGCGGCGGCGCGCAGAGTGGCGGCCGCTCTCTCGGCCGTCCGCGCCCGCCCGCGACACTGGCTGGGCCTTGTGATTCTCTGCTCTGCTGCTGTGCTGTGCTTGCGTGCCTGCCGTCCCGCTCGCTCTCGCTGTGTGTTACGCGCGTCGTCGAAATGGCAGATCAGGCGGCTACGAACGAGACTGCTGCGGCACCCGCCGCCACCGGCACTACGAAGAAGGCCAAGTCTGCGTCGTCTGCGAAGAAGCCGCGCGCCAAGCCTGCGCACCCGCGCACCTCTGAGATGGTGACGGCCGCCATCAAGAGTCTGAAGGAGCGCGGCGGGTCGTCGCTGCAGGCGATCAAGAAGTACATAGCCGCGCACTACAAGCTGGACGCGGAGAAGCTGGCGCCGTTTATCAAGAAGTACCTCAAGTCGGCCGTCGTGGCGGGCGAGCTGGTGCAGACGAAGGGGAAGGGCGCGTCCGGCTCGTTCAAGCTTGCCGGCGCCGGCGGCGGGGGGGCGGCCGAGGCAAGGCTCGTGCTGGCGGTGCCAAGAAGAAGCGCGCCGCTCCGGCCAGCAAGGAGAAGAAGGGCGCCCGTGCGGCCGGCGCAAAGAAGGCTGGTGGCGTGAAGGCGGCGACCGGTCGGAAGGCGGGCGCCGCCAAGAAGGCGTCTGCGGCGTCGGCCGCTCCCGCGGGTGCGAAGAAGGCGGCTGCGGCCAAGCCGGCCAAGGCCAAGTCGCCGTCGAAGGCGAAGAAGGCCGCCAAGGTTCCGACGAAGAAGCCGAAGGCGCCGCGCCCGAAGAAGGCGACGACGCCGTCTAAGGCGAAGGCTTCGCCCAAGAAGAAGAAGTAGAGTAGAGGAGAAAGAGATGGGGGAAAGGAAGGGTTTGGCGCTTGACTCCGTCGTCCCCACCCCCCGTCGTCGTCTAGTGGCGCGCAAGAGACGCGCGGCCCAAAAAAAACGGCCCTTCTCAGGGCCATCAAAGCACGTCGGGGAAGGTTTTGATTGTCGTGTTGCGTTTGGTGTGGGTGTCTGTCTGTATGCCCGTGGGGATGCTGTTTGCGTGCCGTGGTGGTTGGATTGCGGGGGTCGGTGGCGGGTGTGGGCGGCGGTAGCGGTAAGCGGTGTTGTTGTTGTTGTTGTTGTTGTTGTTGTCGTGGTTGATTGTCGCCGTGTTTGTGGCGGCGGCCGACGGTTGGTTTTCTGTCACGTTGTTTAGTTTGAATACGTTGGTTGGCTTGCCTGCGTTCGTTCTTCTCGGATGTCTGTCTTGTCGAGTCGTGTCTGGTCTTTGTTTTGTTCCTTTGTGTGTGTGTGTGTGTTATGTTTTGCAACGGGGGGCACGTTGAGATGCGGAAGGAGTCGGCGGGGATTTCGGTGGCGTGTAGAGCGAGCGAGCGCGTCGGAGTGGAGTGCGGGTTTTTTTTGTTTTCGAAACGAAAGCGGCGGCCGGCCAGCCACCCGTGCGGTGTGACGTCGGCCGTTGGGTATTGTGCGCTTTGAGCGCCGGGGAGGGATGATGTGTGATTGTTGCGCGCTGCTAGCAGGCAGGCAGAGTGAGCGGGTGTGGCGGACGGACGGGAAGTGGTGGTTTTTGTTTTTGGGTTGCGGGGCGAGAGGCAGGCGACCGACAAAGTTTGCTCGCGACGGAGAGATGTTAGTGGCCCTGAAAAGGGCCGTTTTTGTTTGTGCGGTGCGGTGCCGCGGCGCGGTTTAGGCGCGCTCGCCGCGGATGCGGCGCGCGAGCTGGATGTCCTTGGGCATGATGGTGACGCGCTTGGCGTGGATTGCGCACAGGTTGGTGTCTTCGAAGAGGCCGACGAGGTAGGCCTCGCTGGCCTCCTGCAGGGCCATGACTGCGGAGCTCTGGAAGCGCAGGTCGGTCTTGAAGTCCTGGGCGATCTCGCGCACTAGGCGCTGGAATGGCAGCTTGCGGATGAGCAGCTCTGTGCTCTTCTGGTAGCGCCTGATTTCTCGCAGGGCGACGGTGCCCGGCCTGTAGCGGTGGGGCTTCTTGACGCCTCCGGTGGCGGGCGCGCTCTTCCTCGCCGCCTTGGTGGCGAGCTGTTTGCGCGGCGCCTTTCCGCCGGTGGACTTGCGGGCCGTTTGCTTTGTGCGGGCCATGGCGGTAGCGGTAGCGGAGCGGCGTGCGTGGAGGTTAGGTGTGGCGCGGCGTCCGGTGCTGCCTTGACAACGGGCCCGCGCGCCTCCGTGCTGCGCTTATATGCCCTCGGTTGCGCGTGGTGGGGGGAGGGCGGGCCAGAGTCTATATAGGGGGGCGGCGGGCGCGCTGGGCGCAGACCGTAGCCGACTCGCCAGCCGCTGCAGCCGCTGTTTGTGCACGTTTTGCTTTGCCCGAGGAAGGAAGGATGACAGGCCGCGGCAAGGGAGGAAAGGGGCTCGGCAAGGGTGGCGCCAAGCGGCACCGCAAGGTGTTGCGCGACAACATCCAGGGCATCACGAAGCCCGCCATCCGCCGCCTGGCTCGCAGGGGCGGCGTGAAGCGCATCTCTGGTCTGATCTACGAGGAGACCCGCGGGGTGCTGAAGGTGTTCCTGGAGAACGTGATCCGCGACGCGGTGACGTACACTGAGCACGCCAAGCGCAAGACTGTGACGGCCATGGACGTGGTGTACGCCCTGAAGAGGCAGGGGCGCACCCTGTACGGTTTCGGCGGTTAGGCTGCGTCGCAGCGGGCGCTGGCCTTCCCGCGGCCGTGCTTGTGGGTGGGAGAGACTAGAAAACGGCCCTTTTCAGGGCCACCACACTGTTCGGAAGTTGAAAAGTGCGAAAGAGTCTGTGTTGTTGCTGCGTGTGTGCGCTGTGTTGTTTGTTTGTTTCTTTCTTTCTTTCCGTTTGAGCGACGTGATGTGACTGGGAGGGGAGAAGGAAAGGAAACGTGTCATGTGGCTGGCTGTGTGTGGAGCTGCTTCGTTTGTGTGTCTTTGTATCGATCGCGACGGAGATGGCGGGCTGTGTGTTGTTGTGCGAGAGGCGGTGATTATTTGCTTGCGTGGTTTGGCTCTGTGTGTTTGTTTGCGGCGGCGTTGGGGTTTCCGAGGCAAGGCGTGTGGGCATAGGCGGCCGGATCAGCTGTTTCGTTCGTGTCGACGGCCGTTGCGCGCGGGAGTGGAGGGCGGTGTGTCGACACGCCTCCCTTTAACAATGGTCATTATTGCTGCCGTTGTCGGTTTGGAAGGCGACTGCGACCGTGCAAAATGTGTGTGTGTGTGTGTGTGTGTGTTGGGCCACCGGGCTGTGTGGGCGACAAGATGGCGGACGTGCGCCGGCGGCGGCTGTGCTGTGACAGTGCAAAGTTAAAACAAAACAAGGTGCGGCGAGGACGACTGCAATTTTGCTTTGGACGTAGGTTTGTGTGGTGGCCCTGAAAAGGGCCGATTGTTGTGGGCCGAGCCGGCAAAGCGCGTTGCGTGCAGGGGAGCACGCGGCGCTGCGATTGCCTGGCCTCCTTTAGGCCTTCTTCTCGGTCTTCTTTGGCAGCAGGACGGCCTGGATGTTGGGCAGGACACCACCCTGTGCGATGGTGACGCCCGACAGGAGCTTGTTGAGCTCCTCGTCGTTGCGGATGGCAAGCTGCAGGTGGCGCGGGATGATGCGCGTCTTCTTGTTGTCGCGGGCCGCGTTTCCGGCCAGCTCGAGCACCTCAGCCGCGAGGTACTCCATGACGGCGGCGAGGTAGACGGGCGCCCCGGCGCCGACGCGCTCTGCGTAGTTTCCCTTGCGCAGGAGGCGGTGGATTCTGCCGACCGGGAACTGGAGCCCAGCCCTGCTTGAGCGGGACTTTGACTTGCCCTTGACTTTGCCTCCCTTTCCGCGTCCGGACATGGCGATGGGCTAGCGACGGTGCACACGAAACGGAAACGAAAACGACCGGTGCGAGCGGCAGCGAGTCGAGCAGCGGAGTGCGTGCCGGCGCAGCCGGGGTGGGGGTGCTTTATGGGCTCGGGTGCGGCGGCCGGTTGCGCGCGCGCCCCATTGGTCGGCGGCCGCAACAGGGCGAGCTGGTAAAGGTGCGGCGGCGGCTGGCGGCGGGTGCCACTGTGTGGGGAGACGCTGACTAGAGCGGAGCGCTTGCTACTGGTGTTGCTGCTGCCGTACGTTGGTTCGAGATGCCGCCCAAGACTAGCGGGAAGGCCGCCAAGAAGGCTGGCAAGGCGCAGAAGAACATTTCGAAGGGCGACAAGAAGAAGAAGCGCAAGAGGAAGGAGAGCTATGCCATCTACATCTACAAGGTGCTGAAGCAGGTGCACCCTGACACGGGCATCTCGTCGAAGGCGATGAGCATCATGAACAGCTTCGTGAACGACATTTTCGAGCGCATTGCGGCCGAGGCTTCTCGCCTGGCGCACTACAACAAGCGCTCGACCATCACGTCCCGCGAGATCCAGACCGCTGTGCGGCTGTTGCTGCCTGGCGAGCTGGCCAAGCACGCCGTGAGCGAGGGCACGAAGGCGGTGACCAAGTACACGAGCTCCAAGTAAGGAGGTGGCTCTGGAATGGAAGGAAGGATGGAGAAGGCTCCTCCGTTGCGAGAGCGGCAAAACGGCCCTTTTCAGGGCCACCAACTTGCCTTTTGCGGGAAGGGCGGAATTGTTGTTGTTGTTTGTGTGGACGGCTGTGATGTATGTGTGCATTTTGATTGTGGGTGGGGGGGCGCGTCAAAGCGTGTTGCGCGGGGTACGGCCACGAGGTTGGTCGCCGTGGCGTGGAATGGTGGCACGCCTCGTTGGCGTGGTTTTTGACCCATTGGTGTTGTTGGGGTGTGTGTGTTACCCGTCTGCGAGGGGGGACAGTGCGATCGGCGACTTTTGTGTCACCGTAACGACGGCCGTTTGCGGGTTTGTTTTTTTTGCACATCATACATGGCGAGGGTGAAATGTGAAGTGTTTTTGTTTGGTTTTTTTTGCCGCCCACTATTCCCTTTGCTGTACGCCGAGTTTGACAATGGTGCGACGTAACTGCAGCGTGGAGGTGTGTGAGTGACGTTGAAATGAACGTGCCATTAAGACGCATTGTTGTTGTATTGTACTGTACGTGTACGGCGACACGCACGATGATGTACCATTCGACTCTGATGTTTGATAGCCGTGTCTGACTGATTGCGTACGACGCACGCACACCGATGTCGTCATTCAAGATGCACGCTAGACGACGACGGCGGCGGCGGCGGTCGTTTGTTTGGCGAATGTCTGTACACGTGTTTGTCTGTGTCCATCCGGTATGTATTTGTTTGTTTGAAAGTGTTTTGTGTGTCGGTGACGTGGTCCGATCCGTCGCCCCCTGAGTAACTGTCGATCGGCGCGATAGACCGGCGTCACGCAACTGAACCCGAAGTCTTGGGCACACCCGTCATACTGTTGTACACCGTCGCGCTGAGAACGGTAACGAAAGGTTGACTTTGATCGGTCGGAATGTCTGGGCAGAACGTGAGGAATGAGGCAAGAGTGCAAGGAGGGGGGGCAAAAGAGAGAGGAAGGGAAAAAGGGGAGAAACGCATTCGTAGAGCAACGGAACGTTCCCGTGTCGGAGGCGTATTGGAGCCGCACTGAAATGCGTTTAACGGCGGCGCGGCTGCAAGTGTCTGCCGTGGTGAACGTTACCTTTGACGGCTGCATTGGGCTTTGCCTTTGCTTTTGCTTTCGCTTTCGCTTTCGCGTTCGCTTTCGCTTTCCCGGATGTACGTAACGTTTGTTGATATGGTTCTGAGGAAGAGTGTATGACAGTGCCGTGCCGTCCATGTTCGTGTGCCCTCCCATTGTGTGTATGCTATTGTCTGTGTACTTGAATGATGTATGTAGGTGTTAGTGGACATGTTTTACCAGTGGGGGGAAATGGATCGTCGATAGTTGCCGTCACTCTGTCACGGTCGAGATGACGCACCCTCCGTACAGAAAGGTGTCGAGAAAGTGAGTGTGTGTGTGTGTGTGTGTGTGTGTGTGTGTGTGTGCGTGCGTCCGTGAATTGGCAGTGTTTGGAGGTGGGCGTGCCCTGGATGTGGCTGTTCGTTAGGCGGTAGTGTTGTGTGGACAGGGGAGGGGCATGCGTAACGCTGCTGGCATGGCATTTCGGGAGATGGGAGGGGGCAAACGAGGAAACGAGGAGCGGCGGCCAAAGACGGGACGGGGAGGGGCGCGGGGTGTGGGTGGCTTGCGCCTGTGCTCGGCGTTGTGGTTTGTGCAAAAGAGGAGGAGAAAAACAATGTGAGTTGCCAGGGAGGGGAGCGGTGTTGTGTTGTGGTTGTCGTGGTGTAGCCGCAGACGCGGCTGTCAGTGAACGTGGCGAGACGGACGGATGCGCGGAGGGGCGGGGGCGGCGCATTTCGCCGGTGCCGTGCCGTGCCGTGCCGTGCCATGCCGTGCCATGCCTGAAAGCCGCGTGGTCGCTGTGTTGTTGGTGGCGTGGGGGCGAGGAGAGTACCGTACGGGTGTGCTTGTGCGCCGGAAATGGCACACTGCGCCCGCCCGTCTTGGAGGCTGATGGCTGTGGTGTGGAAATGGGGCGCGGTGATGTTGAAGCAGTTGAAGAACAGAAAAGAAACCAAGAAAACGGAAGGCGTGATGCGGCGGTGGTGGTGAGAGCGGGAAAAACAAAACAAAAAAAAAGAAGGAAAAACAACAAGAAACAAAAAAGAAAACAAAAAGTCTATCAATATTAAAATGTAAATGGAAATGGAAATGGACCCAGGCATAACCTCCCTGCACAAATAGCAGAGAGTCCGATGATAATAAAAATGTGCCAGAATGTTAACGTCCCTACAAAACAAACCCAACGATAATATTAATGAAAGAGTGAACCGTATGTAACATTGCAACAGACATAATGAAACCTGATAAATTGTATAAGGGCAGCAGCGTTGACCTTTGGCCCTGTATTCAGAATAAAAAGAGCCAAAGATCGTTACCCCAATGAAAAAGACACTGAAACACGTATGTAACATAGTAGCGATGGCGAGACATTGTAGCATCTGTGACCAGAGAGTTTGCGCTGGACTGCGCGAGTGTTGCGAGCGGTTCTCAGTCAGTCAGTCAGTCAGTCAGTAGTCGTCGCGTGCAGTACGCTAATAGTCGTCATGCAGAGCGGTCGGTCAGTAGTAGCAGCCGAGTGCGGTTGTTGTGATGTAGGCGGTCGGCAACACTGGTCAAGATGGTGAATAAGGTATACTGTTAATTAATATAATCATTAGATAATGAAAAATTGTATTTATTGTAATTATTCTCCAACAAGTTCCCCAATAATAATTTTTATTTCAAAAGCATTTTTCAAACATTTAATTTTTTATTGAACTAAAGAGTTCGTTGCACTTCACATTTCATTCCACTTCTTTGAAGAAAAATGTCACTAAAATCACAAAAAAAAAGAGAGAATATTATTATTTGCAATGCAGTTCCTCCAAGCGCTGCGCAACAACCAGAGCAGAAATGTGACATCCATTTATTCGGAGGTAAGACTTTAATTCTGATTGTTTTGCACAGGGCCAAAGACCGATATTTCGGTTTAATTGAAGTTTCTTGTCACTGAACGGACTTTTTTAAATGTTGTGTGAAGACTTTATATTTGAGTCAGATTGCGAATTTCACATTTTTGTTGCCATTTTCAATACCTCTCATTGTGGGCGAGGTTACAATTAGCGCAATGTCCATTAGCATCCGTAAATAACATTGTCCATTATTTTAAATTTTGCTGGGAGGTTACAACACACACACAAAAGAAAAAAAAACAAAAAAAAAATTGCATTTATATCCGCTCCTCAATTGTAGATACCCCTTACACAGCTGTGTGCAATGAATGAGTGCTGGCTGGTAATTAATTGCACTCCTTGGAGGGAAATGCCATAGGACGTAGTCTTTAAAAAGTGAATGTTTTTCGTTAAGAGACAAAAGTTACTTTAGAAAAACAGTAATAGTGGGGCTTTTGTTGTTGAACAAAATAAGTACAATGAACATACGTTATCAGATTTGCGCAATGCAGCGTCACACCACCTTTTTGATTATAACACAATATACTATACATCGTCCCGAACCGTGACCAGAGTCGCGAGACGAGCAGAGCACGCCGCCGACGCCCGCTCAGTACAACCGTCCACCCGCTACTACTGTCGACCGACTACTACCTCTCCCGACTCGCGCTACAATATATATAACAACTGTTCCTGGCGACCCGGTGCGTGCCACTACTGTCGTCTGGCGCGGTCCAAGCGCCGACTAGCAGCGATAAAGAACTCTCTGGTCAGACAGAGATGCTGTCATGCCTCGCCATCGCTCTGGTAATGAATACATACGTGTTGCAGCGTGCGTACCACCGGAACACGCAGTGGCGGAGCCAAAGACTGTGTTGTCGAGGTCGAGTGCGAGTGGGAAGAGAGGCAGCGTCGGCACGGAGATGCAAGCGAGCGCGAGACGCACGGGGGCTGCGGCGTGGCGCGTTTGCGGTCGGCGCCTTTGGTGGCAACGGCCGGGACAAGCAGCGGTGTATGGTGTGGTGCGGGGCGGACAGGGGCGGCGGTGGACGGGGAGGAGGCGGCGCGACGACGGCATGGGGGCGAAAACGGGACGGGGGACGGGGGACGGCGGATGTTGAGAGGCGTCACGCGCGGACAGGACACAGACACAGAGACACACAGATTGGAAAGGGAGGGTGCGCGGTAGTAGTTGGGAATGTGCGTACCGTGCGGGATGGGAGTGGGCGAGGAACACGGTCGTGGCCCCTGTTTTGGGTGCGTGTGATGACGTCGGTGTGTTGTGGGAAGGGAAGGTGCTGTGGCGGCGGCGCGTAATGGGCGTAGGCCGAAAAGAGAAAGGAACGTGGGCAGTGTGTTGGCAAGCGTCGGTTCGACTGCGACGTTGATGGGCAGGGCAGGGCAAGGTTAATGGTGGTAGGAGTAGGCGTGTGGGCGCAAAAAATCTGCCGCTGCAGGCGGTGCCGTAACCGCCATGGCGGGAAGGAGAGAGGGCCAAAGAAAGAAAGAAAGAAGAAAAAAAAAAAAAAAAAAAAAAGGAGGGGGGGGGGGGGGGGCGAAAGTGGAGAGGCGGTGGTGTGAGAAGGGCGGGGGCGGAAGGAAGGCAGGAAGGACAAGAGGCGAGGCGACGGCTTGCTTTGTGTATCGGTCGGTCTCTGGCTATGCTTCGTTTTCTGCAGCAGGGTCGGTGCGCGGCGTGGCTCGCGGCAGTGGGAACGCCTGGTGGCTGGACGGCCAGCAATGCGGTTGGATGGGCGGCCACAGCACCGCACCTGTGCCCGAGGAGGAGACGCTGGCGGCGGGCCCTGAGGTGAGGCCGGCTCGGCTGG
Source organism: Schistocerca americana (assembly GCF_021461395.2). Classification (NCBI taxonomy): domain Eukaryota; kingdom Metazoa; phylum Arthropoda; class Insecta; order Orthoptera; family Acrididae; genus Schistocerca; species Schistocerca americana. The sequence continues at coordinate 32,914 of NW_025726649.1, forward strand.
GGCTGTGGATGTGTAGGTGTGGCGCCGCTGCTGCAACAACGAGTAAAACGCGAGAAGAAGGGATGGCGGTAGAGAGGAAAAAAAAAAATATAAAAGGTCGTGTTGTGTTGATGCGCAGGCAGACGCGTACAGAGAGACGAGCCCGGTCTGCAGCAGGGTGTGGCCGTGCCGAGTGCAGAGCAGCGGCGGCTCGGTTCGGTTCGGCCCGGCCCGGCGGGCCGCGCTGTTGTCGCGGACGTGAGCGCCCCCTGGCGGGTGGCCGGAGGCGGCGCGGCGTGTTGGACGTGTGGCTGGTGGCAGTGCACAATTTGCGAGTGGCTGGCGGTGTGGTGTGGCGGTTGGCGCGTCGGGCGGCGGAGAGGTATGTGTTGCGGGCGCCCTTTGCTGCGCTGCGTCGTTGCGTGTGCCGTACAGGGCGGGCGCTTGTCGACTGTGTGGCGAATTGGCGTGAAACGGCTGCCGAGAGGTGTGTGGTAGCGAGCCGGTCGGTGGTGTCAGTGCGAAGGGGAATGTGCGTGCGTTTGGCGGTTTCGGTGTGCTTTTTGCGGCGTGAGAGTGGGAATTAGTGGGGCCGGCTGTTGTGTTGGTTCCTTGTGTCTTGTGTCGCGTAGCGTGATGGCAACGTGGAAGGACGCCGGTTTCGTTTCGAGCCTTGCGTGTGGTTGTCGACGTTGACTGGTTGGCGTGTGCCGATGCACGTGCATGTGTGGGTCGCGAGTGCGTTTTTGGCTGGCTGTGTGTGTGTGTGTGTGTGTTTTGGGGGGGGGGAAGGGGGAGGCGGTGGTGAAAGTGCAGTCGTTGCCACGGGCGTCGTCGGGTGGGGCTGGCTGGGGCTGTGCGTCGTGGCGGAAAGGTGGTAGGTTGCGGGAAGCGAGCCCGTCGTTGACGGTGTCGCGTGAGTTGTGAATCGAGTGGGGCGCGGGGCGCGGGACAGGAGCAGCGTGCCGCTGCGTCGTGGTCGTCAGCAGAGGCTGTGCGTGTGCTTGTCCTTTTTGTGGGCGGTTCGTGCGAGGCGTTTTTGTTTTGTGTTGCCCTAGTTGTTAGTTTATTTTGTTTGTGTTTGTTATTTTGAGACGACGACTGGTTGGTGGCGTGCGCGCGAAGTGGCGGTGTGCGCTTCCCGTGTCGTTTGTGTTGTTTGGTTTTTTTGTTTTTGTGTGTTTTTTTTTGCACTGGGCCCCGGTGGGTGGGTGCGTGTGTGTCGATTGCCGGCTGGCGAAAGGTGCGCCATCGGCGGGGTGGGTCGCCGGCACAAGTAGAGGCGGCGGCGTTGTTGCTGTTGTTGTGTGGTGTTTGTTTTGTTCGGCTGTGTCGGCGAGCTGTGTTGCGGTGCGTGTGAATGGTGGTGCAAAAGTGCTGGCGTTGGGGCTGCGACTGCGACGGCGGCGAGCCGCGGGCGCGCCATTGATAGTGATGTTGTGAACAGCGGCTGTGTACGGTAGTGGTGTTGTTGTAGCACGACGTGCATCCGGGCCGGCGCGGAAAGCGCAGTTGCGGGCGGTTGCCCTTCGGTGCCAGCCCATGTCGCGTGAGCGGCGGGTTGCTCTGGTGTCGACACGTGGTGCTCTGGGTTGTTGTGTGGTGCCCTTTGGCCGGTGGGGGTGGTTCGCGTGTGTCTCGTTCGCGCTCGGTGTCTGGTCGTGGTCGTGCTGCTCCCCCGTCTGTCGGCGGTTTCCGACGTCGTCTGTACGTTTTTGTTCGTTTGCGGCGTGCCTGCCGACGTCGTCCCGTCGCGACCTTTCAACCGAAAGTGTGGCGCCCGAAGGTGAACGAACGTAACCCTGACCTCGGCGCTTTACGCTGAGCCGAGCGAACCGAACCTAACCTGTGGTGTGGCGAGGTGAGCTCAGCCTGTGAGCCCCTAACGTCTACGTAAGGTAAGCTGTCCGGCTCACGCCTCACGTTTGAACGCTTTTTTAACCTACGTTTGACGCTTCTTAACCTAGCACTGACCCCTTAACCTAACGTGTAACCTAACCTAACCTAACCTAACCTCTGACGCCTGACGTGTTTGAATGCTTAACCTAAGTTTGACGCTTAACCTAACCCAAGTCCCCTTAACCTAACCCACGTCCACCTAACCTAACCTAACCTAACGTAGACGTGTAAACGTAATGTGTAACGCGTAACGTGTAAGGTCGGCTGTCGTGTGTGCTTGACGGCAGATTGGGTTGGTCTGTAGATTCGGATTGCGGTTTGCCTCGGTCGAGGGGTTGGGTCGGAAGCGGCGAGGGGCGGCGGCGCCTGTTGCGCAGGCGGCGTCCGTTTGCGGCGGGCAATTGTTGAGAAACGGCTGTGAATGTTGGCGGGCGAGAGGAGGAGGACGGCGCGCGATGTGGCCCGACGGCTGCGGGCCGATCGGGAAACGGCGGGAGGGCGACGGAAGGCGATGGGGCGGCGGAGGCGCGTTTGCACGGCCGTCATCGCCGCACGCCTCGGCTTGTGTGGCTGTGGCGCCGGCCGCGCTGGCCGGGCTGCCGCGGCGACGGTGTGGGAGTTTTGCCGAAGGTTTGGCCATTGTGGCGGGTCGTCGGCTGGGGCTGTGGGGGCGGCATTTGGGCGGGGGCGGCGATTCTCGGCGGGCCGACCCAGGCTGTAGCGCGCGGTAGCTGCAGTTTGGCCGTGGTTTGCGGCGCTGCCGTGGCGACTGGTTGGCGACTGTGGTGTGGCTGTGTGTAGCCCCATCCTCGGTGGTTTGAAAGGCGCGGGCGGTTGTGGCGCAGGTTTGGGGCTGCTCCGCACAGGCTGTCGGACGTTGGGCGGTAGCAAGCGCGGGAGGCGCGGCGCGGCGGCGCGCAGAGTGGCGGCCGCTCTCTCGGCCGTCCGCGCCCGCCCGCGACACTGGCTGGGCCTTGTGATTCTCTGCTCTGCTGCTGTGCTGTGCTTGCGTGCCTGCCGTCCCGCTCGCTCTCGCTGTGTGTTACGCGCGTCGTCGAAATGGCAGATCAGGCGGCTACGAACGAGACTGCTGCGGCACCCGCCGCCACCGGCACTACGAAGAAGGCCAAGTCTGCGTCGTCTGCGAAGAAGCCGCGCGCCAAGCCTGCGCACCCGCGCACCTCTGAGATGGTGACGGCCGCCATCAAGAGTCTGAAGGAGCGCGGCGGGTCGTCGCTGCAGGCGATCAAGAAGTACATAGCCGCGCACTACAAGCTGGACGCGGAGAAGCTGGCGCCGTTTATCAAGAAGTACCTCAAGTCGGCCGTCGTGGCGGGCGAGCTGGTGCAGACGAAGGGGAAGGGCGCGTCCGGCTCGTTCAAGCTTGCCGGCGCCGGCGGCGGGGGGGCGGCCGAGGGCGGCAAGGCTCGTGCTGGCGGTGCCAAGAAGAAGCGCGCCGCTCCGGCCAGCAAGGAGAAGAAGGGCGCCCGTGCGGCCGGCGCAAAGAAGGCTGGTGGCGTGAAGGCGGCGACCGGTCGGAAGGCGGGCGCCGCCAAGAAGGCGTCTGCGGCGTCGGCCGCTCCCGCGGGTGCGAAGAAGGCGGCTGCGGCCAAGCCGGCCAAGGCCAAGTCGCCGTCGAAGGCGAAGAAGGCCGCCAAGGTTCCGACGAAGAAGCCGAAGGCGCCGCGCCCGAAGAAGGCGACGACGCCGTCTAAGGCGAAGGCTTCGCCCAAGAAGAAGAAGTAGAGTAGAGGAGAAAGAGATGGGGGAAAGGAAGGGTTTGGCGCTTGACTCCGTCGTCCCCACCCCCCGTCGTCGTCTAGTGGCGCGCAAGAGACGCGCGGCCCAAAAAAAACGGCCCTTCTCAGGGCCATCAAAGCACGTCGGGGAAGGTTTTGATTGTCGTGTTGCGTTTGGTGTGGGTGTCTGTCTGTATGCCCGTGGGGATGCTGTTTGCGTGCCGTGGTGGTTGGATTGCGGGGGTCGGTGGCGGGTGTGGGCGGCGGTAGCGGTAAGCGGTGTTGTTGTTGTTGTTGTTGTTGTTGTTGTCGTGGTTGATTGTCGCCGTGTTTGTGGCGGCGGCCGACGGTTGGTTTTCTGTCACGTTGTTTAGTTTGAATACGTTGGTTGGCTTGCCTGCGTTCGTTCTTCTCGGATGTCTGTCTTGTCGAGTCGTGTCTGGTCTTTGTTTTGTTCCTTTGTGTGTGTGTGTGTGTTATGTTTTGCAACGGGGGGCACGTTGAGATGCGGAAGGAGTCGGCGGGGATTTCGGTGGCGTGTAGAGCGAGCGAGCGCGTCGGAGTGGAGTGCGGGTTTTTTTTGTTTTCGAAACGAAAGCGGCGGCCGGCCAGCCACCCGTGCGGTGTGACGTCGGCCGTTGGGTATTGTGCGCTTTGAGCGCCGGGGAGGGATGATGTGTGATTGTTGCGCGCTGCTAGCAGGCAGGCAGAGTGAGCGGGTGTGGCGGACGGACGGGAAGTGGTGGTTTTTGTTTTTGGGTTGCGGGGCGAGAGGCAGGCGACCGACAAAGTTTGCTCGCGACGGAGAGATGTTAGTGGCCCTGAAAAGGGCCGTTTTTGTTTGTGCGGTGCGGTGCCGCGGCGCGGTTTAGGCGCGCTCGCCGCGGATGCGGCGCGCGAGCTGGATGTCCTTGGGCATGATGGTGACGCGCTTGGCGTGGATTGCGCACAGGTTGGTGTCTTCGAAGAGGCCGACGAGGTAGGCCTCGCTGGCCTCCTGCAGGGCCATGACTGCGGAGCTCTGGAAGCGCAGGTCGGTCTTGAAGTCCTGGGCGATCTCGCGCACTAGGCGCTGGAATGGCAGCTTGCGGATGAGCAGCTCTGTGCTCTTCTGGTAGCGCCTGATTTCTCGCAGGGCGACGGTGCCCGGCCTGTAGCGGTGGGGCTTCTTGACGCCTCCGGTGGCGGGCGCGCTCTTCCTCGCCGCCTTGGTGGCGAGCTGTTTGCGCGGCGCCTTTCCGCCGGTGGACTTGCGGGCCGTTTGCTTTGTGCGGGCCATGGCGGTAGCGGTAGCGGAGCGGCGTGCGTGGAGGTTAGGTGTGGCGCGGCGTCCGGTGCTGCCTTGACAACGGGCCCGCGCGACGACGACGACGACGCACATGGTTGAGGGGTGAACCCTCAGCTGTGAGCGAAGTTCTAGCGCGTTTAAAGCGCTTCTCCTTCTTCATTGACGGGGTGAAAATGTGGGTGTGACATGACGGGTGGTATTTGACCTTGACTGTTGTGCTGGTTTTTTTTTTTTTTTTTTTTTTTTTTTTTTTTTTTTTTTTTTTTTTTTTTTTTTTTTTTTAAAAAAAAAATAAAATAAAGATGAAAGGATAGTAAGAGAGACAGTGAGAGAAATGGAAAACGAAGGGCCGAAGTGACTGGCCGGTGGTTTAAGCTGATGGCTCCGCTACTGCTGTAGAGGCCGCGCGTGGTGTCTGTTACTGAACCTGGCGATGTTTACGGGCAATGTCTTCCATGGCTTCCATAGCTTCGCTGTCCATCTTCCGCCGACCAGACCGGAACTCTTCCTTCAGGAATACATCGATAACGTCGACTAAGGCATCCCATTGAGAGGGGGTGAAGATGGGGTGCGAATTGAGCAGGGCTATTTCCTTCTTTGTGAGCACTTCCATAAATGCGTCACGGTAGGTGCGCAGGGGGAGCGGCCGATGGGGAAGGGAAGGTATGGGCTGGTCTGGCGGAGTGAAGGGATATGGTTGGTCGGCATAGGGGTAGGACCCATTCTTCAGCGCCGCGGTAATGTCCTTCAGGACAACCTGCACGTTGGTCACGTCAGGAAAAGGTAGGTGAATCCTCCTCTTCTTCGTTGGCTTCTCGGCTTGCGAGGAGACAGGGGGCGCCTTAGCGCCCTTGCTGGCGGCTGCCACCGCGGAGGGTGGCAGCCGAGGCGGCACATCATCCGTGTCCATGGGCGCCACCTCCTGCACTGCTGCGGGAGGGGGAGCGGCTGCCGTTTGCGTGGCCACGTCGACCCCCACCGGACGACTCACAGCGGCGGGTGTTTGCGTGGCTACGGCTACCCCCACCGAACGACTCACGGCAGGGGCGGCGGCGGGAACTGGCGGCTTCTTCTTGTAAGCCCGCAGCTCATCGCGCAGCTGTTGGAGCTGGCGATGGACTGCTGCGAGCTCCTCCTTCAGTGCGGCCCTCTCGGCCGCAAAGGCGGCTTGGAAGCCGGCCACGGCGTGGTCGGTGACGGTTTCAAGACGGCGCGGCTCGCGCCCCTCGCCGGAGCGGGGGGGCGGGGCGGCCGTCGAGGCGCTTGATGTCGCCGCAGGGCGTGGTGCGGCGGGTAGACGGCGTGACTCGCGGAGGTAGCCGCAGCTACGCGAGTTGGCGGCGTGTGGCCCGCCGCAGTTCGCGCAGCTACAAGCCACCCCACGAGGTTTCGTGCAGCTGCGGGTGTCGTGGGCCGCCGCGCACTTTAAGCACGCGACGGCGTTCTTACACCCGCGCGCGGTGTGCCCCAGCTGCTGGCAGTTGTAGCACTGGAGCATCATCCCTTGCCGCTGGCTTCTCGTGCGCCTTGACTGCCGTTGGCGGCCGCCGGTGAAGCCCAACGCGTTAATCAGGCCTTCTAGTGCGGCGGCGATCTGCTTTCCAGTCATAGCGTTCTCGGAGACGAAGTGCGTCGCAGCGAGTCTAACAGCGGAATCGGGGGGACGGGCCCGCGCGCCTCCGTGCTGCGCTTATATGCCCTCGGTTGCGCGTGGTGGGGGGAGGGCGGGCCAGAGTCTATATAGGGGGGCGGCGGGCGCGCTGGGCGCAGACCGTAGCCGACTCGCCAGCCGCTGCAGCCGCTGTTTGTGCACGTTTTGCTTTGCCCGAGGAAGGAAGGATGACAGGCCGCGGCAAGGGAGGAAAGGGGCTCGGCAAGGGTGGCGCCAAGCGGCACCGCAAGGTGTTGCGCGACAACATCCAGGGCATCACGAAGCCCGCCATCCGCCGCCTGGCTCGCAGGGGCGGCGTGAAGCGCATCTCTGGTCTGATCTACGAGGAGACCCGCGGGGTGCTGAAGGTGTTCCTGGAGAACGTGATCCGCGACGCGGTGACGTACACTGAGCACGCCAAGCGCAAGACTGTGACGGCCATGGACGTGGTGTACGCCCTGAAGAGGCAGGGGCGCACCCTGTACGGTTTCGGCGGTTAGGCTGCGTCGCAGCGGGCGCTGGCCTTCCCGCGGCCGTGCTTGTGGGTGGGAGAGACTAGAAAACGGCCCTTTTCAGGGCCACCACACTGTTCGGAAGTTGAAAAGTGCGAAAGAGTCTGTGTTGTTGCTGCGTGTGTGCGCTGTGTTGTTTGTTTGTTTCTTTCTTTCTTTCCGTTTGAGCGACGTGATGTGACTGGGAGGGGAGAAGGAAAGGAAACGTGTCATGTGGCTGGCTGTGTGTGGAGCTGCTTCGTTTGTGTGTCTTTGTATCGATCGCGACGGAGATGGCGGGCTGTGTGTTGTTGTGCGAGAGGCGGTGATTATTTGCTTGCGTGGTTTGGCTCTGTGTGTTTGTTTGCGGCGGCGTTGGGGTTTCCGAGGCAAGGCGTGTGGGCATAGGCGGCCGGATCAGCTGTTTCGTTCGTGTCGACGGCCGTTGCGCGCGGGAGTGGAGGGCGGTGTGTCGACACGCCTCCCTTTAACAATGGTCATTATTGCTGCCGTTGTCGGTTTGGAAGGCGACTGCGACCGTGCAAAATGTGTGTGTGTGTGTGTGTGTGTGTTGGGCCACACGGGCTGTGTGGGCGACAAGATGGCGGACGTGCGCCGGCGGCGGCTGTGCTGTGACAGTGCAAAGTTAAAACAAAACAAGGTGCGGCGAGGACGACTGCAATTTTGCTTTGGACGTAGGTTTGTGTGGTGGCCCTGAAAAGGGCCGATTGTTGTGGGCCGAGCCGGCAAAGCGCGTTGCGTGCAGGGGAGCACGCGGCGCTGCGATTGCCTGGCCTCCTTTAGGCCTTCTTCTCGGTCTTCTTTGGCAGCAGGACGGCCTGGATGTTGGGCAGGACACCACCCTGTGCGATGGTGACGCCCGACAGGAGCTTGTTGAGCTCCTCGTCGTTGCGGATGGCAAGCTGCAGGTGGCGCGGGATGATGCGCGTCTTCTTGTTGTCGCGGGCCGCGTTTCCGGCCAGCTCGAGCACCTCAGCCGCGAGGTACTCCATGACGGCGGCGAGGTAGACGGGCGCCCCGGCGCCGACGCGCTCTGCGTAGTTTCCCTTGCGCAGGAGGCGGTGGATTCTGCCGACCGGGAACTGGAGCCCAGCCCTGCTTGAGCGGGACTTTGACTTGCCCTTGACTTTGCCTCCCTTTCCGCGTCCGGACATGGCGATGGGCTAGCGACGGTGCACACGAAACGGAAACGAAAACGACCGGTGCGAGCGGCAGCGAGTCGAGCAGCGGAGTGCGTGCCGGCGCAGCCGGGGTGGGGGTGCTTTATGGGCTCGGGTGCGGCGGCCGGTTGCGCGCGCGCCCCATTGGTCGGCGGCCGCAACAGGGCGAGCTGGTAAAGGTGCGGCGGCGGCTGGCGGCGGGTGCCACTGTGTGGGGAGACGCTGACTAGAGCGGAGCGCTTGCTACTGGTGTTGCTGCTGCCGTACGTTGGTTCGAGATGCCGCCCAAGACTAGCGGGAAGGCCGCCAAGAAGGCTGGCAAGGCGCAGAAGAACATTTCGAAGGGCGACAAGAAGAAGAAGCGCAAGAGGAAGGAGAGCTATGCCATCTACATCTACAAGGTGCTGAAGCAGGTGCACCCTGACACGGGCATCTCGTCGAAGGCGATGAGCATCATGAACAGCTTCGTGAACGACATTTTCGAGCGCATTGCGGCCGAGGCTTCTCGCCTGGCGCACTACAACAAGCGCTCGACCATCACGTCCCGCGAGATCCAGACCGCTGTGCGGCTGTTGCTGCCTGGCGAGCTGGCCAAGCACGCCGTGAGCGAGGGCACGAAGGCGGTGACCAAGTACACGAGCTCCAAGTAAGGAGGTGGCTCTGGAATGGAAGGAAGGATGGAGAAGGCTCCTCCGTTGCGAGAGCGGCAAAACGGCCCTTTTCAGGGCCACCAACTTGCCTTTTGCGGGAAGGGCGGAATTGTTGTTGTTGTTTGTGTGGACGGCTGTGATGTATGTGTGCATTTTGATTGTGGGTGGGGGGGCGCGTCAAAGCGTGTTGCGCGGGGTACGGCCACGAGGTTGGTCGCCGTGGCGTGGAATGGTGGCACGCCTCGTTGGCGTGGTTTTTGACCCATTGGTGTTGTTGGGGTGTGTGTGTTACCCGTCTGCGAGGGGGGACAGTGCGATCGGCGACTTTTGTGTCACCGTAACGACGGCCGTTTGCGGGTTTGTTTTTTTTGCACATCATACATGGCGAGGGTGAAATGTGAAGTGTTTTTGTTTGGTTTTTTTTGCCGCCCACTATTCCCTTTGCTGTACGCCGAGTTTGACAATGGTGCGACGTAACTGCAGCGTGGAGGTGTGTGAGTGACGTTGAAATGAACGTGCCATTAAGACGCATTGTTGTTGTATTGTACTGTACGTGTACGGCGACACGCACGATGATGTACCATTCGACTCTGATGTTTGATAGCCGTGTCTGACTGATTGCGTACGACGCACGCACACCGATGTCGTCATTCAAGATGCACGCTAGACGACGACGGCGGCGGCGGCGGTCGTTTGTTTGGCGAATGTCTGTACACGTGTTTGTCTGTGTCCATCCGGTATGTATTTGTTTGTTTGAAAGTGTTTTGTGTGTCGGTGACGTGGTCCGATCCGTCGCCCCCTGAGTAACTGTCGATCGGCGCGATAGACCGGCGTCACGCAACTGAACCCGAAGTCTTGGGCACACCCGTCATACTGTTGTACACCGTCGCGCTGAGAACGGTAACGAAAGGTTGACTTTGATCGGTCGGAATGTCTGGGCAGAACGTGAGGAATGAGGCAAGAGTGCAAGGAGGGGGGGCAAAAGAGAGAGGAAGGGAAAAAGGGGAGAAACGCATTCGTAGAGCAACGGAACGTTCCCGTGTCGGAGGCGTATTGGAGCCGCACTGAAATGCGTTTAACGGCGGCGCGGCTGCAAGTGTCTGCCGTGGTGAACGTTACCTTTGACGGCTGCATTGGGCTTTGCCTTTGCTTTTGCTTTCGCTTTCGCTTTCGCGTTCGCTTTCGCTTTCCCGGATGTACGTAACGTTTGTTGATATGGTTCTGAGGAAGAGTGTATGACAGTGCCGTGCCGTCCATGTTCGTGTGCCCTCCCATTGTGTGTATGCTATTGTCTGTGTACTTGAATGATGTATGTAGGTGTTAGTGGACATGTTTTACCAGTGGGGGGAAATGGATCGTCGATAGTTGCCGTCACTCTGTCACGGTCGAGATGACGCACCCTCCGTACAGAAAGGTGTCGAGAAAGTGAGTGTGTGTGTGTGTGTGTGTGTGTGTGTGTGTGTGTGCGTGCGTCCGTGAATTGGCAGTGTTTGGAGGTGGGCGTGCCCTGGATGTGGCTGTTCGTTAGGCGGTAGTGTTGTGTGGACAGGGGAGGGGCATGCGTAACGCTGCTGGCATGGCATTTCGGGAGATGGGAGGGGGCAAACGAGGAAACGAGGAGCGGCGGCCAAAGACGGGACGGGGAGGGGCGCGGGGTGTGGGTGGCTTGCGCCTGTGCTCGGCGTTGTGGTTTGTGCAAAAGAGGAGGAGAAAAACAATGTGAGTTGCCAGGGAGGGGAGCGGTGTTGTGTTGTGGTTGTCGTGGTGTAGCCGCAGACGCGGCTGTCAGTGAACGTGGCGAGACGGACGGATGCGCGGAGGGGCGGGGGCGGCGCATTTCGCCGGTGCCGTGCCGTGCCGTGCCGTGCCATGCCGTGCCATGCCTGAAAGCCGCGTGGTCGCTGTGTTGTTGGTGGCGTGGGGGCGAGGAGAGTACCGTACGGGTGTGCTTGTGCGCCGGAAATGGCACACTGCGCCCGCCCGTCTTGGAGGCTGATGGCTGTGGTGTGGAAATGGGGCGCGGTGATGTTGAAGCAGTTGAAGAACAGAAAAGAAACCAAGAAAACGGAAGGCGTGATGCGGCGGTGGTGGTGAGAGCGGGAAAAACAAAACAAAAAAAAAGAAGGAAAAACAACAAGAAACAAAAAAGAAAACAAAAAGTCTATCAATATTAAAATGTAAATGGAAATGGAAATGGACCCAGGCATAACCTCCCTGCACAAATAGCAGAGAGTCCGATGATAATAAAAATGTGCCAGAATGTTAACGTCCCTACAAAACAAACCCAACGATAATATTAATGAAAGAGTGAACCGTATGTAACATTGCAACAGACATAATGAAACCTGATAAATTGTATAAGGGCAGCAGCGTTGACCTTTGGCCCTGTATTCAGAATAAAAAGAGCCAAAGATCGTTACCCCAATGAAAAAGACACTGAAACACGTATGTAACATAGTAGCGATGGCGAGACATTGTAGCATCTGTGACCAGAGAGTTTGCGCTGGACTGCGCGAGTGTTGCGAGCGGTTCTCAGTCAGTCAGTCAGTCAGTCAGTAGTCGTCGCGTGCAGTACGCTAATAGTCGTCATGCAGAGCGGTCGGTCAGTAGTAGCAGCCGAGTGCGGTTGTTGTGATGTAGGCGGTCGGCAACACTGGTCAAGATGGTGAATAAGGTATACTGTTAATTAATATAATCATTAGATAATGAAAAATTGTATTTATTGTAATTATTCTCCAACAAGTTCCCCAATAATAATTTTTATTTCAAAAGCATTTTTCAAACATTTAATTTTTTATTGAACTAAAGAGTTCGTTGCACTTCACATTTCATTCCACTTCTTTGAAGAAAAATGTCACTAAAATCACAAAAAAAAAGAGAGAATATTATTATTTGCAATGCAGTTCCTCCAAGCGCTGCGCAACAACCAGAGCAGAAATGTGACATCCATTTATTCGGAGGTAAGACTTTAATTCTGATTGTTTTGCACAGGGCCAAAGACCGATATTTCGGTTTAATTGAAGTTTCTTGTCACTGAACGGACTTTTTTAAATGTTGTGTGAAGACTTTATATTTGAGTCAGATTGCGAATTTCACATTTTTGTTGCCATTTTCAATACCTCTCATTGTGGGCGAGGTTACAATTAGCGCAATGTCCATTAGCATCCGTAAATAACATTGTCCATTATTTTAAATTTTGCTGGGAGGTTACAACACACACACAAAAGAAAAAAAAACAAAAAAAAAATTGCATTTATATCCGCTCCTCAATTGTAGATACCCCTTACACAGCTGTGTGCAATGAATGAGTGCTGGCTGGTAATTAATTGCACTCCTTGGAGGGAAATGCCATAGGACGTAGTCTTTAAAAAGTGAATGTTTTTCGTTAAGAGACAAAAGTTACTTTAGAAAAACAGTAATAGTGGGGCTTTTGTTGTTGAACAAAATAAGTACAATGAACATACGTTATCAGATTTGCGCAATGCAGCGTCACACCACCTTTTTGATTATAACACAATATACTATACATCGTCCCGAACCGTGACCAGAGTCGCGAGACGAGCAGAGCACGCCGCCGACGCCCGCTCAGTACAACCGTCCACCCGCTACTACTGTCGACCGACTACTACCTCTCCCGACTCGCGCTACAATATATATAACAACTGTTCCTGGCGACCCGGTGCGTGCCACTACTGTCGTCTGGCGCGGTCCAAGCGCCGACTAGCAGCGATAAAGAACTCTCTGGTCAGACAGAGATGCTGTCATGCCTCGCCATCGCTCTGGTAATGAATACATACGTGTTGCAGCGTGCGTACCACCGGAACACGCAGTGGCGGAGCCAAAGACTGTGTTGTCGAGGTCGAGTGCGAGTGGGAAGAGAGGCAGCGTCGGCACGGAGATGCAAGCGAGCGCGAGACGCACGGGGGCTGCGGCGTGGCGCGTTTGCGGTCGGCGCCTTTGGTGGCAACGGCCGGGACAAGCAGCGGTGTATGGTGTGGTGCGGGGCGGACAGGGGCGGCGGTGGACGGGGAGGAGGCGGCGCGACGACGGCATGGGGGCGAAAACGGGACGGGGGACGGGGGACGGCGGATGTTGAGAGGCGTCACGCGCGGACAGGACACAGACACAGAGACACACAGATTGGAAAGGGAGGGTGCGCGGTAGTAGTTGGGAATGTGCGTACCGTGCGGGATGGGAGTGGGCGAGGAACACGGTCGTGGCCCCTGTTTTGGGTGCGTGTGATGACGTCGGTGTGTTGTGGGAAGGGAAGGTGCTGTGGCGGCGGCGCGTAATGGGCGTAGGCCGAAAAGAGAAAGGAACGTGGGCAGTGTGTTGGCAAGCGTCGGTTCGACTGCGACGTTGATGGGCAGGGCAGGGCAAGGTTAATGGTGGTAGGAGTAGGCGTGTGGGCGCAAAAAATCTGCCGCTGCAGGCGGTGCCGTAACCGCCATGGCGGGAAGGAGAGAGGGCCAAAGAAAGAAAGAAAGAAGAAAAAAAAAAAAAAAAAAAAAAGGAGGGGGGGGGGGGGGGGGCGAAAGTGGAGAGGCGGTGGTGTGAGAAGGGCGGGGGCGGAAGGAAGGCAGGAAGGACAAGAGGCGAGGCGACGGCTTGCTTTGTGTATCGGTCGGTCTCTGGCTATGCTTCGTTTTCTGCAGCAGGGTCGGTGCGCGGCGTGGCTCGCGGCAGTGGGAACGCCTGGTGGCTGGACGGCCAGCAATGCGGTTGGATGGGCGGCCACAGCACCGCACCTGTGCCCGAGGAGGAGACGCTGGCGGCGGGCCCTGAGGTGAGGCCGGCTCGGCTGGGGCTGTGGATGTGTAGGTGTGGCGCCGCTGCTGCAACAACGAGTAAAACGCGAGAAGAAGGGATGGCGGTAGAGAGGAAAAAAAAAAATATAAAAGGTCGTGTTGTGTTGATGCGCAGGCAGACGCGTACAGAGAGACGAGCCCGGTCTGCAGCAGGGTGTGGCCGTGCCGAGTGCAGAGCAGCGGCGGCTCGGTTCGGTTCGGCCCGGCCCGGCGGGCCGCGCTGTTGTCGCGGACGTGAGCGCCCCCTGGCGGGTGGCCGGAGGCGGCGCGGCGTGTTGGACGTGTGGCTGGTGGCAGTGCACAATTTGCGAGTGGCTGGCGGTGTGGTGTGGCGGTTGGCGCGTCGGGCGGCGGAGAGGTATGTGTTGCGGGCGCCCTTTGCTGCGCTGCGTCGTTGCGTGTGCCGTACAGGGCGGGCGCTTGTCGACTGTGTGGCGAATTGGCGTGAAACGGCTGCCGAGAGGTGTGTGGTAGCGAGCCGGTCGGTGGTGTCAGTGCGAAGGGGAATGTGCGTGCGTTTGGCGGTTTCGGTGTGCTTTTTGCGGCGTGAGAGTGGGAATTAGTGGGGCCGGCTGTTGTGTTGGTTCCTTGTGTCTTGTGTCGCGTAGCGTGATGGCAACGTGGAAGGACGCCGGTTTCGTTTCGAGCCTTGCGTGTGGTTGTCGACGTTGACTGGTTGGCGTGTGCCGATGCACGTGCATGTGTGGGTCGCGAGTGCGTTTTTGGCTGGCTGTGTGTGTGTGTGTGTGTGTTTTGGGGGGGGGGAAGGGGGAGGCGGTGGTGAAAGTGCAGTCGTTGCCACGGGCGTCGTCGGGTGGGGCTGGCTGGGGCTGTGCGTCGTGGCGGAAAGGTGGTAGGTTGCGGGAAGCGAGCCCGTCGTTGACGGTGTCGCGTGAGTTGTGAATCGAGTGGGGCGCGGGGCGCGGGACAGGAGCAGCGTGCCGCTGCGTCGTGGTCGTCAGCAGAGGCTGTGCGTGTGCTTGTCCTTTTTGTGGGCGGTTCGTGCGAGGCGTTTTTGTTTTGTGTTGCCCTAGTTGTTAGTTTATTTTGTTTGTGTTTGTTATTTTGAGACGACGACTGGTTGGTGGCGTGCGCGCGAAGTGGCGGTGTGCGCTTCCCGTGTCGTTTGTGTTGTTTGGTTTTTTTGTTTTTGTGTGTTTTTTTTTGCACTGGGCCCCGGTGGGTGGGTGCGTGTGTGTCGATTGCCGGCTGGCGAAAGGTGCGCCATCGGCGGGGTGGGTCGCCGGCACAAGTAGAGGCGGCGGCGTTGTTGCTGTTGTTGTGTGGTGTTTGTTTTGTTCGGCTGTGTCGGCGAGCTGTGTTGCGGTGCGTGTGAATGGTGGTGCAAAAGTGCTGGCGTTGGGGCTGCGACTGCGACGGCGGCGAGCCGCGGGCGCGCCATTGATAGTGATGTTGTGAACAGCGGCTGTGTACGGTAGTGGTGTTGTTGTAGCACGACGTGCATCCGGGCCGGCGCGGAAAGCGCAGTTGCGGGCGGTTGCCCTTCGGTGCCAGCCCATGTCGCGTGAGCGGCGGGTTGCTCTGGTGTCGACACGTGGTGCTCTGGGTTGTTGTGTGGTGCCCTTTGGCCGGTGGGGGTGGTTCGCGTGTGTCTCGTTCGCGCTCGGTGTCTGGTCGTGGTCGTGCTGCTCCCCCGTCTGTCGGCGGTTTCCGACGTCGTCTGTACGTTTTTGTTCGTTTGCGGCGTGCCTGCCGACGTCGTCCCGTCGCGACCTTTCAACCGAAAGTGTGGCGCCCGAAGGTGAACGAACGTAACCCTGACCTCGGCGCTTTACGCTGAGCCGAGCGAACCGAACCTAACCTGTGGTGTGGCGAGGTGAGCTCAGCCTGTGAGCCCCTAACGTCTACGTAAGGTAAGCTGTCCGGCTCACGCCTCACGTTTGAACGCTTTTTTAACCTACGTTTGACGCTTCTTAACCTAGCACTGACCCCTTAACCTAACGTGTAACCTAACCTAACCTAACCTAACCTCTGACGCCTGACGTGTTTGAATGCTTAACCTAAGTTTGACGCTTAACCTAACCCAAGTCCCCTTAACCTAACCCACGTCCACCTAACCTAACCTAACCTAACGTAGACGTGTAAACGTAATGTGTAACGCGTAACGTGTAAGGTCGGCTGTCGTGTGTGCTTGACGGCAGATTGGGTTGGTCTGTAGATTCGGATTGCGGTTTGCCTCGGTCGAGGGGTTGGGTCGGAAGCGGCGAGGGGCGGCGGCGCCTGTTGCGCAGGCGGCGTCCGTTTGCGGCGGGCAATTGTTGAGAAACGGCTGTGAATGTTGGCGGGCGAGAGGAGGAGGACGGCGCGCGATGTGGCCCGACGGCTGCGGGCCGATCGGGAAACGGCGGGAGGGCGACGGAAGGCGATGGGGCGGCGGAGGCGCGTTTGCACGGCCGTCATCGCCGCACGCCTCGGCTTGTGTGGCTGTGGCGCCGGCCGCGCTGGCCGGGCTGCCGCGGCGACGGTGTGGGAGTTTTGCCGAAGGTTTGGCCATTGTGGCGGGTCGTCGGCTGGGGCTGTGGGGGCGGCATTTGGGCGGGGGCGGCGATTCTCGGCGGGCCGACCCAGGCTGTAGCGCGCGGTAGCTGCAGTTTGGCCGTGGTTTGCGGCGCTGCCGTGGCGACTGGTTGGCGACTGTGGTGTGGCTGTGTGTAGCCCCATCCTCGGTGGTTTGAAAGGCGCGGGCGGTTGTGGCGCAGGTTTGGGGCTGCTCCGCACAGGCTGTCGGACGTTGGGCGGTAGCAAGCGCGGGAGGCGCGGCGCGGCGGCGCGCAGAGTGGCGGCCGCTCTCTCGGCCGTCCGCGCCCGCCCGCGACACTGGCTGGGCCTTGTGATTCTCTGCTCTGCTGCTGTGCTGTGCTTGCGTGCCTGCCGTCCCGCTCGCTCTCGCTGTGTGTTACGCGCGTCGTCGAAATGGCAGATCAGGCGGCTACGAACGAGACTGCTGCGGCACCCGCCGCCACCGGCACTACGAAGAAGGCCAAGTCTGCGTCGTCTGCGAAGAAGCCGCGCGCCAAGCCTGCGCACCCGCGCACCTCTGAGATGGTGACGGCCGCCATCAAGAGTCTGAAGGAGCGCGGCGGGTCGTCGCTGCAGGCGATCAAGAAGTACATAGCCGCGCACTACAAGCTGGACGCGGAGAAGCTGGCGCCGTTTATCAAGAAGTACCTCAAGTCGGCCGTCGTGGCGGGCGAGCTGGTGCAGACGAAGGGGAAGGGCGCGTCCGGCTCGTTCAAGCTTGCCGGCGCCGGCGGCGGGGGGGCGGCCGAGGGCGGCAAGGCTCGTGCTGGCGGTGCCAAGAAGAAGCGCGCCGCTCCGGCCAGCAAGGAGAAGAAGGGCGCCCGTGCGGCCGGCGCAAAGAAGGCTGGTGGCGTGAAGGCGGCGACCGGTCGGAAGGCGGGCGCCGCCAAGAAGGCGTCTGCGGCGTCGGCCGCTCCCGCGGGTGCGAAGAAGGCGGCTGCGGCCAAGCCGGCCAAGGCCAAGTCGCCGTCGAAGGCGAAGAAGGCCGCCAAGGTTCCGACGAAGAAGCCGAAGGCGCCGCGCCCGAAGAAGGCGACGACGCCGTCTAAGGCGAAGGCTTCGCCCAAGAAGAAGAAGTAGAGTAGAGGAGAAAGAGATGGGGGAAAGGAAGGGTTTGGCGCTTGACTCCGTCGTCCCCACCCCCCGTCGTCGTCTAGTGGCGCGCAAGAGACGCGCGGCCCAAAAAAAACGGCCCTTCTCAGGGCCATCAAAGCACGTCGGGGAAGGTTTTGATTGTCGTGTTGCGTTTGGTGTGGGTGTCTGTCTGTATGCCCGTGGGGATGCTGTTTGCGTGCCGTGGTGGTTGGATTGCGGGGGTCGGTGGCGGGTGTGGGCGGCGGTAGCGGTAAGCGGTGTTGTTGTTGTTGTTGTTGTCGTGGTTGATTGTCGCCGTGTTTGTGGCGGCGGCCGACGGTTGGTTTTCTGTCACGTTGTTTAGTTTGAATACGTTGGTTGGCTTGCCTGCGTTCGTTCTTCTCGGATGTCTGTCTTGTCGAGTCGTGTCTGGTCTTTGTTTTGTTCCTTTGTGTGTGTGTGTGTGTTATGTTTTGCAACGGGGGGCACGTTGAGATGCGGAAGGAGTCGGCGGGGATTTCGGTGGCGTGTAGAGCGAGCGAGCGCGTCGGAGTGGAGTGCGGGTTTTTTTTGTTTTCGAAACGAAAGCGGCGGCCGGCCAGCCACCCGTGCGGTGTGACGTCGGCCGTTGGGTATTGTGCGCTTTGAGCGCCGGGGAGGGATGATGTGTGATTGTTGCGCGCTGCTAGCAGGCAGGCAGAGTGAGCGGGTGTGGCGGACGGACGGGAAGTGGTGGTTTTTGTTTTTGGGTTGCGGGGCGAGAGGCAGGCGACCGACAAAGTTTGCTCGCGACGGAGAGATGTTAGTGGCCCTGAAAAGGGCCGTTTTTGTTTGTGCGGTGCGGTGCCGCGGCGCGGTTTAGGCGCGCTCGCCGCGGATGCGGCGCGCGAGCTGGATGTCCTTGGGCATGATGGTGACGCGCTTGGCGTGGATTGCGCACAGGTTGGTGTCTTCGAAGAGGCCGACGAGGTAGGCCTCGCTGGCCTCCTGCAGGGCCATGACTGCGGAGCTCTGGAAGCGCAGGTCGGTCTTGAAGTCCTGGGCGATCTCGCGCACTAGGCGCTGGAATGGCAGCTTGCGGATGAGCAGCTCTGTGCTCTTCTGGTAGCGCCTGATTTCTCGCAGGGCGACGGTGCCCGGCCTGTAGCGGTGGGGCTTCTTGACGCCTCCGGTGGCGGGCGCGCTCTTCCTCGCCGCCTTGGTGGCGAGCTGTTTGCGCGGCGCCTTTCCGCCGGTGGACTTGCGGGCCGTTTGCTTTGTGCGGGCCATGGCGGTAGCGGTAGCGGAGCGGCGTGCGTGGAGGTTAGGTGTGGCGCGGCGTCCGGTGCTGCCTTGACAACGGGCCCGCGCGCCTCCGTGCTGCGCTTATATGCCCTCGGTTGCGCGTGGTGGGGGGAGGGCGGGCCAGAGTCTATATAGGGGGGCGGCGGGCGCGCTGGGCGCAGACCGTAGCCGACTCGCCAGCCGCTGCAGCCGCTGTTTGTGCACGTTTTGCTTTGCCCGAGGAAGGAAGGATGACAGGCCGCGGCAAGGGAGGAAAGGGGCTCGGCAAGGGTGGCGCCAAGCGGCACCGCAAGGTGTTGCGCGACAACATCCAGGGCATCACGAAGCCCGCCATCCGCCGCCTGGCTCGCAGGGGCGGCGTGAAGCGCATCTCTGGTCTGATCTACGAGGAGACCCGCGGGGTGCTGAAGGTGTTCCTGGAGAACGTGATCCGCGACGCGGTGACGTACACTGAGCACGCCAAGCGCAAGACTGTGACGGCCATGGACGTGGTGTACGCCCTGAAGAGGCAGGGGCGCACCCTGTACGGTTTCGGCGGTTAGGCTGCGTCGCAGCGGGCGCTGGCCTTCCCGCGGCCGTGCTTGTGGGTGGGAGAGACTAGAAAACGGCCCTTTTCAGGGCCACCACACTGTTCGGAAGTTGAAAAGTGCGAAAGAGTCTGTGTTGTTGCTGCGTGTGTGCGCTGTGTTGTTTGTTTGTTTCTTTCTTTCTTTCCGTTTGAGCGACGTGATGTGACTGGGAGGGGAGAAGGAAAGGAAACGTGTCATGTGGCTGGCTGTGTGTGGAGCTGCTTCGTTTGTGTGTCTTTGTATCGATCGCGACGGAGATGGCGGGCTGTGTGTTGTTGTGCGAGAGGCGGTGATTATTTGCTTGCGTGGTTTGGCTCTGTGTGTTTGTTTGCGGCGGCGTTGGGGTTTCCGAGGCAAGGCGTGTGGGCATAGGCGGCCGGATCAGCTGTTTCGTTCGTGTCGACGGCCGTTGCGCGCGGGAGTGGAGGGCGGTGTGTCGACACGCCTCCCTTTAACAATGGTCATTATTGCTGCCGTTGTCGGTTTGGAAGGCGACTGCGACCGTGCAAAATGTGGTGTGTGTGTGTGTGTGTGTGTTGGGCCACACGGGCTGTGTGGGCGACAAGATGGCGGACGTGCGCCGGCGGCGGCTGTGCTGTGACAGTGCAAAGTTAAAACAAAACAAGGTGCGGCGAGGACGACTGCAATTTTGCTTTGGACGTAGGTTTGTGTGGTGGCCCTGAAAAGGGCCGATTGTTGTGGGCCGAGCCGGCAAAGCGCGTTGCGTGCAGGGGAGCACGCGGCGCTGCGATTGCCTGGCCTCCTTTAGGCCTTCTTCTCGGTCTTCTTTGGCAGCAGGACGGCCTGGATGTTGGGCAGGACACCACCCTGTGCGATGGTGACGCCCGACAGGAGCTTGTTGAGCTCCTCGTCGTTGCGGATGGCAAGCTGCAGGTGGCGCGGGATGATGCGCGTCTTCTTGTTGTCGCGGGCCGCGTTTCCGGCCAGCTCGAGCACCTCAGCCGCGAGGTACTCCATGACGGCGGCGAGGTAGACGGGCGCCCCGGCGCCGACGCGCTCTGCGTAGTTTCCCTTGCGCAGGAGGCGGTGGATTCTGCCGACCGGGAACTGGAGCCCAGCCCTGCTTGAGCGGGACTTTGACTTGCCCTTGACTTTGCCTCCCTTTCCGCGTCCGGACATGGCGATGGGCTAGCGGACGGTGCACACGAAACGGAAACGAAAACGACCGGTGCGAGCGGCAGCGAGTCGAGCAGCGGAGTGCGTGCCGGCGCAGCCGGGGTGGGGGTGCTTTATGGGCTCGGGTGCGGCGGCCGGTTGCGCGCGCGCCCCATTGGTCGGCGGCCGCAACAGGGCGAGCTGGTAAAGGTGCGGCGGCGGCTGGCGGCGGGTCAGTCTCGCGCTGGCGGTCGTAGCGCTCGCTTCGCTCGCTAGCGTTGGAGACGCCCGAGGCAGTGTCTTTGTTAAGACGCGCGCAAAATTGTCGTGTTGGGGCGGCGTGCATCTGCCTTCGCGGAGCTAGCCGTTGCCGCTCTTGCCGCCGCAACTCGTGTGGCTGCCGCTGCTGCCGCAATCGCCGCCGCATCCACTGCGGCTGCCGCTGCGGCTACCGTCGCCTGTGCTGGTACTGCTGTACCGGCAACTCCAAAAAAGCAATTGTCGTTGGGTTGTCGTACCGAGACAGGCAGTAGGTTAGAATAACTCCGGAGAGCCGGAATTTAGGGACTGTTAGTGGTAGGGAACGCTGCAGAGCCAGGGCCCCTGCTGCGGCGGGACCAGCCC